>NC_056735.1:1416798352-1416905759 GCF_019279795.1 Protopterus annectens
CAGTTGCAGAGTCTGCCAGGGGCATTTCTGCTTAGTTCGTCTGCCAGAGCATTTGTCTTTCCTGGCAGGAATTGTGCTTGCAGGTGTACTTGATAGGTCAATGCTGCGTTCCACAAAGTCTGCAGAGGGGGTAGGAATATGCACCTCCTTGCTTGTTTATGTACCACATGACTGTAGTATTGTCAGTCTTTATCAACAGTTGTCCTGGATGGAGTAGATCCTTGAAGGCTGTCAGGGCTTTCTGTACAGCTAGCATCTCTTTTTGATTGATATGAAGATGCATTTGGCTTGCGGGCCATGTGTCCTGAATACATTTTCCTGCCACGTGGGCCCCCCAGGCATAATCTGATGCATCTGTTAGTGCCTGCCTGGCTGTGGGTAAAGTGAATGGCTGTCCCTTGTTGTGGTGACAGGCCTGTGCCCATCATTGAAACTCCTGTTGCAAGCAGGCAATGAGGGTAATTAAAGCTTCCAGGCTGTGGAATGTTGAGTCCAAACACTTTTTACATACCATTTTAGCTTCCTCATATGCAGTCTTGCATATGGAATTAGCAAAATGCAGGATGCCATGAAGCCCAAAGCCTGCAGAATGTTTCTTGCCGATAACTGGGTCTTTGTTGCCATCTTTTCGAAGTAAGAAGTCAGTTGCCTTTGTCTGGCGTGAAATAAGCCATCTGGGCAGTTGTATTTAAGCTTGCACCCAGGAATATTATCTCTTGAGAGGGTACTAGTTTTGATTTCTTTTCGTTTACTGTGTACCCTAGTCAAATTAGTAATCTTTTTACAAACGCCAGATGCTTCAGTAGAATGTCTTTGTTCTCTGCTTGAATAAGGCAGTTGTCCAAGTAGGGATATATTTGAATTCCTCTGTCTGCAAAATGCAATTACTGGTGCCAGGCATTTTGTGAACAGCCTGGGCGCAGTAGATAAGCCAAGGGGCAGTGCAGAGAATTGGTAGTGCATTGAGCCAGCTATGAATTTGAGATATCTTCTGCAAGAGCGTCTGATTGGGGCATGCAGGTATGTTTCTGAGGTCCAAAGTTACAAGCCAAGCCTTCTTGGCCAGCATCGGCAGAAGCTGCTGCAGAGTCAACATTTTGAATTTTGGAACATCCAGAAAAGTGTTTAGAATAGACAGGTCCAGTATTGGTCTCCAGGCTTTGTCCTTTCTGGGTACTAAGAAAAGTCTTGAGTAAAATCCTTGTCCATGCTCTTGCTGTGGTACTCTCTGAATAGCCCTCATGTCCATGAGAGATGAAACTTGCTTTTGTGCCTCTGCCCACTGATTGTGTGGCAGGTCTGGCATACCTTTTGTCTTCGGAAGGGTGTGAAAGTGGAACCTGTAGCCCGTGAGAGACTTAATTCAAGACGGCCACACAACAAAATGCTGAAATACAAGAACTGTAGACAACACACCAACCGTTGAGAAAAACACTATATAAAAAGGCAAAGCTTTCGGTCAAAAACCCTTCTTCAATACTAATACAAACATAAGTAAAAGCAATTTGCTTTAAATAGGAGCCAAAAGATCACATGACAGCAGCCAAACTCATGTGACACAAAATCAAAAAACATAAAATTCATATATAAACAATTTGTAACAAAAATTATAACAAAATTTATACACAAGTAAACATCAGCAAACATATAAATATGTCTCTTCAATTACATAATTTAGTTCATTGTAACTTCATTAAAACTGGTTTTAAACTAGCAGCAGTATTCAAACCAGGCAAGCAACCAGCCGCAAGTCTTAAAATCCACTCATACTCTTTGATCTCCAATAAGTTATTGATATCTCCACCTCTAAGAGATGGAGTAACCATGTCAATAACTCTAAATTTAAATCTATGTTCTACACCATATGCTTTAATATGCTTATATAAAGCATTCTTCGCATTCCCCCCCTTCTGACTTCAGATTTATGCTCAATGACCCACTCCTTTAACTTGCGTGTGGTTTTCCCCACACAAAATGATGGGCACACAACGCAAGTAGCTAGATACACAACATTAATACTACCACAATTTGTTGTAAACCTAAACATACAAGTCTTACCAGTGGTAGGGTGAACATAAGAGCTATTAGGATTATCCACAATATCTGCACAACATACAGTTCATACATCTAAATGTGCCATGGCGAGTCAAATCATATTGATTGAAATTATGACTAAAATCCTTATAGCATAATCTGCTTTTTAAAGTTCTCACATTCCTATATGAAAAATAAGGTTTACTACCCAAAAGATTTCTTCTCAGGGGACGCCATCTGCACAGTCCAATTTTTCTCAATAATTCGTTTAACCAAATATGTTTTATTACTAAATGTAGTAACATACCTAATTTTATCCAACTTTGGTATATCATTGATTAAATCAGGAGCAGGTTCAATACTAGTCTGAGTAGTCCTAAAAAAAGGTCTGCATGTAGTCTTTCTGTTCTGTATGGTACTAGCTTTTAAATCCAACAACATATCATAGTCATACCCACTATTTAAAAATTCATTCAACATTTCATCTAACTGTGTATGGAAAGTTGAGTCAGCTGTATTGCGTCTACTGGCTCTAGTGAACTGGGCTTTAACAATCCCTCTAAAAACATGTGGAGCGTGCATGCTACTATGATGTATATATCTACCTGCATGCACATCCTTCTTATAAATATTAGTATGTAGCAATCCATCTTCCAAAATAACTCTCACATCAAGAAATGTGACCTCACTGTCTGAGAAAGTCATTTTAAATTTTAAAAAAGTAGTCGTATTCAAATAATCTATGTAATCCATTAAATCATTGAAAGAGCCCTTCCAAATCAAAAAAACAATCATCGACAAACCGTTGATAAAAACAAACATTGCCATTAAAAAATTTAGAACTATCATGAATAAACTCTAGTTCCCATTGGTGCAGGACCAAATTTGCATATGTGTTAGCTACCGGTGTGCCCACTGCCACACCGGTAAGATGTAAATACATCATAAATCATGAAATGCTTGTCAAACAAAAAAATTGTTGTTTAAAACTATGTCCAATGAAAGACAAATATTTTCAACATAACTTGCTGAAAACGAGCCTTGTGCTGTCAGTAACTCCCTAATAGAATCAACACCGTAACCATTCGGTATTATCGTAAAAAGAGATGCAATGTCTAAAGTCACGAACAGATATTCCCCTATATGTATATTTGTAACATGCAGATTGTCGAACCAATCAGATAACTTAACCAAAAAATCTCTAGTATCCTTGAATACATTGCTACATTGTAACAAATATGGATGTAATTGTTTTTGCAACTAGATGGAAATCGGCTTTGTTATCCAGCCATTCCCAGACACTATTGGTCTAATGGGTGGATTAAGCAACGATTTATGAATTTTGGGCAGCCCATACAATTGTGGAATAGTTGGACAAGGCACCATAAAAAAATGAAACGGGTCCAAGTCAATGTCACCATTAACCTGCAACTCAAACCAACATGTTAACAATACTGATATGCTTTTTTAACATCGCTAGGACTAATTCGTTTGAAGGCATTCCCCACAGAGAAAATCAATTACAGATGACGTAATTATCACGATCCATAATGACTAAAACAGCTCCCCCTTATCAGCCTGTTTGATGACAATATTGTTACATACTTCCAAATTTTTCAAAGCTAGATACTCATTATAATTCAAGTTGTAACATTTTGTCTTAGCAGCAGAATATAGGCTTCTTAGTTCAACCTCGCACAAATCATGAAAGGCTGTTAGGACTGGTAGACTATATTCAAGACCCATTTGTCCAGGGTGATCATGTGCCAATTTTGTGAAAACAGTGCTAGCTTTCCCCCTAAGGGTACTGCCAAAAGATAAGTGTTTGGAATTGGCAGAGGAAAGTCATTGGGACTGTTTCCTATATGGCTGTGATTTGTCTCCCCCTCTTTTGGAGGTAGAAGCACCCCATTATTTAGGCCTGTATGAGCCTTGGGGATGGGGTCTGCCTCTAGGGCGTCTGTATCTGCCTCTTGTGGCCTGTATGACACTGGAAAGGACCAATTCTTAGGCCAGTTCCTGCTAAATCTGGGTGGCTGTACCTGTAAGAAGTCCTTTACTGTCTGCATAGATTTCGCTTTATCCTCCATTTTCTTCAACACCTCTTCTGCCTTAACACCAAACAAAGTATCATGCTGTAATGGAGCATCCAATAATTTTGCTTTAACATGATCAGGCAGATTCTGTTCCTTTAGCCAAGCATGCCTTCTAATGACAGAACCTGTAACAGCGGCCCTGCAAGAGGCCTCCAGTGAATCAAAACCACATTGCAAAGTATGCTTTCCCACTTGTTCAGCTGCATGCAATAAATCCTGCATTTCCTTGTTTTCAGAACATTCAGAATTTGTCAACATTTTCTGTTTTAACAGTGACATTAAGTATTGCTGATATTTAAGCATATGAAACTGACAATTTAAACCCTTACAGCCAAGGTAGCAGAAGTGTAAACTTTTCTCCCCCCATCTGTCCAGTGCCCTAGAATCCCTATCAGAGGGGACAGGGCTTTTTTTTTTTTTTTTTTTTTTTTTACAGTGGAAGCCTTAACCCCGTTGGGACCCTGAGATATAGTTTCTGGGTCAGCAGCAGGGTTTTTATATAGAAATTTATGAGAATCTGGAACCCTGTAGTATCTATCTGGCTTAACAGGTGCTGGGGGGTAAAGAGTCAGGAGACAGGCTGGACTCTGAAAATACATCTACAATGTCTAGAACTGGTGGAATAGCAAGAGGTCTGTGCTGAGACAGTAAAAGAAAGTCTGAGCCTTTTCTTAGATTCTGAGTAATCTTGGCTCTCCCAGTGAAAATGCTCCCTCATGGTATGCAGGGTTTCCCCAAAAGAATAATCCTCAGAAGGAGAGGCTGAAGGAATAGATTCTTCAGCATCAGAATCCTCATAGGGAGGAAGAGAGTATCCCTGTTCTGAAGAGGAGTCAGAGGAAATGGAAACCTGATCAGAAGAATCATATTCTGTGTCTTGCCTAGGCCTCTTATCAGGAGGGGAATGGGAACCCCTGATCAAAGTAATTAGGTCTTCGCCCATTTTAAGCATCTGTTTCTTAGGCATGAAAGTCTGTCCAGGGGAATACTGTACTTGTTTCCTTTGTCTTTAAAGCTGTTTTAGTCTTTGCCTTGGAAGCGGAGGTCAGCTTGACATTTAACTGTGTAGGTCTGAAAACACCCTCAGAAGCAGATGCCTGCTCAGCGTCTCCGGACCCAACTGAGGGAATAGTTTCCGAGTATCCAATACCTTGAGTATCCAGAGGCCTAGTTGTCTCCACGTGGGAGTCTGAGGCAGCCTGTGGCTCTGAGGTAGCGGGAGTCTGGGGCTGCAAAAGCGCCTCACTGAGAACCGGCGAATGGCCTAGCGGAGGCCTCGTAGTCTGTTTTGGGCCTTGGATGCCTGCCCTTTTCCTTACGCTTTTTATAAACTCAGTCGTCGGCTGTTCCGACGGCATTATATAAATTAAACCTTCGGCCAAAGTAATGAAAGGCAAAATCGTACAGACGCTTAATAGTATGTTGGTTAAATCTAGCACAAAACAGACAGCTAGCAACGTCGTGGTCAAGGCCTAGGCAAGGAATACAGTAAGAAAGAAAATCCTTATGAGGTATTTGCTTCCCACAAGAAATACAATTGTTAACTTTTTCTGACATCGGTCTGGAGCAAGAAAAAGTTACCTCAACGGGGTACTAAGCTTTACTGAAGACTTCGGATCTGAAACTCACTTTCAAAAATCTCAGGAGTTGGTCGACCGGCACTTGCGAACTGCTTTTGCTTCAGGCACCGCGCGGCAAGAAAGACTGAAGAAAATGGCATCGGCTGCATCTTTTATACCCCTGGCGCACTGATGTAAGGGAAGAGGCAACAGCAACAGACGCCGGACCAGAACTTTGGAATTCAGGCCGATTGCGGGTAGCCTGCCAGCAGGATAACCCAAGTGTAATGACTGCAACAGTGAAACACGATGAACATCTAGGACTGATTAGTTTTAAGAGAGAGGAAGTAAATGAAAAAGAAAACTGCATATTATGAGGCTTTTTTTCTAGCAAATGCGTGTATACTTAGTAGCATTTCTGCAGCTGGTGTCCCTGCTTCCATGGAGACAATATGATAAAGAGAAACTGGAGACAGTACGGTGAAGGATTGGCTGAGGGAAAAGGAAAAAAAAATTGGCTAGACATAATATTCTCTGAAGGATATCAGGGGTTTTCCCAGTTGGGAGAGCTTTAAAGATTAAGACAAAAAAAACAATTAGACAAAGTAAAGTTATCTAATTTTTTTTTTTTTTTTGAAGTATAATACAGATACTAATATAATCAAGTGGGTTTATTTATTTTTCCTTCTCCCTTCTCTCTTTTTCTTTGTTCAGTTTTAAGAAATGTTGACACTGCGATGTTAAAGGGGAAGAGAAGGTTGGGGGGGGTGTCTGGTTAAAGTATGAGAAAGAAAAATCTGTGTACTTTTCCCATGCTTGCACAGGGAAAAGACTGGCTTAAGACCCTTGGTATTATCGAGTAACAAGTTTATTACAAAGCATGTAAATGAAACATAATATTGAATATTTCAAGGCTTTTTTCTGGTAAACAAAGTATCCTTAGCAGTTTTGTGTCTGGTTTGCACGTCACTAGAAAACAATTTGATAAAGAGAAATTGTTTGGAGAAATTGTTTACTGAAAGCATTCAAGTGTTCTCAGCTGGGACAGCTACAAAGAAAGGCAAAATCAAATAATTATTAACAGCACAGGCTGAACCATAGCATGACTAACCCTTCTTTTTGGTTAACTCTAGCCTGTCTGGCTATTAGCTTAGAACTTTTGTTCTTATTAGGAAGCAAACACTTCAATATTTGAAGATGTACATAGTTTTGTGTGTTACTATTAAGTTAACAGGTTTACCGCTTTTTTTTTTTGGGGGGGGGGGTTGTTCTGTTTGAGGGCTTTCAAAATAAACAAAAAAATAAAAATAAAAAAAAGTTATGCAAGATGTGGCATAAGCTCAAATTGATATGACAAGAAACAACTGTATAAAAGACCAAACCTGCTGAACAGTACCTGCATGTGACATAAAAGCTGGAACTGGACATTTAACAAAAACGCAGTTATACATAAAATGTGGTAACAATAACTATACAGGAAAATTATGCTTTCTCCAATGTCTTTCATTCTGAATGATCTTACAGATAAATATAAAAAAGAAAGCATAGTTAACTATATTAAAAATGTAGAGTGCAATAGCTATGCTAAAGGAGATGCACCTGGAAAGAACTGAACATGTGAATTTGATAAAGAAAGGTTTTTAGGATGGTTATTCAGCACAATATCTGGGGCAAAAGTAAAGATAAGTACTTTTATTACTTGCAAGAGGAGCTCCAATAGTGATAGAGGGGGGGGGGGGTAATGTAAGACGCATAGTACTTAGGGGCTACTGGCAAGGGAGGAGTATTATACTGGCATGCATTCACATTCCACCTAAAACTGCTACAACGGAGCTTAAGAAAATTCTGGGAGAAATAATCAGCTTTCAGCAAGGAATATTACTTATAGGTGGAGATTGGAATTTGGGTTGCAACAGTTTATGAAAATGTTTGGCATGGAAGATGTGCAGTTGATACTGTGAGTTCAGACTGAACTTACATATTCTCCAAGATACAAAAACTGGGCTGGGCTAGACAGAATTAATATCACTCAGGAACATGTGCATTTAATTGAAGGTCTTGAAACACACTCAATAACTATTTAAGACCATGTGTCAATAATAATTAAAATAAAAATGCAAGGTAATGAAACAAAAATGAGGCACAGGTGCTTTCCCACCTGTTGGTTGAAAAAAGAAGAATTTAAGGAATTGGTTTTGGAATTAATTCAGGCGCTACTAGAAAAGATAGAAATTTATTCTGAAAAGCACTGTGGCTGTGGCTGACAGTTAGCGGACGACTGCAAACTGGGTGCTATAATAGAGTCTCCGGCCAACATGGAGATCCCCCAGAAGGGCCTAAATGAGACTGATGCATGGTGTCAAAGCCATGGTCTCAAGCTAAATGCTAAAAAATGCGTAGTAATCCACTTTAGAAAAAACAGAGTACCCGTAAACTACAACATAGGAGGTAATCCCCTAAATTCTGAAGAAGAAATAAGGGATCTAGGGACCCAAGTAGATAATCAGCTTTCCTTTGATAACCATGTTGCCAAAGTGGTTAGAAAATCTTTCTATGTGACCCATCTGATCACAAAAGGGTTCGCATCAAGATCTAAGGATGTAATGGTGCCCCTCTACTCTTCCCTCATCAGACCCATTATTGAGTATAATGCACCAATTGGAATGTACCTGGCTAGAAATCTCCAGCAGCTGGAGAGACCACAGAGGTACCTAACCAAGAGGATTACTGGCCTCAAACAGTTGCCCTATGCAGCACGACTGACAAAGCTAAGACTGTTCTCTGTTGCATACTGCTTTCTCAGAGGTGATCTCTGTCTAACGTACAGAGTCATGTCCAGCCCAGAACTGTTGAACATGCTCCATCTTAGCAAAACCAAATCTACTCTAGCTACATGCTCTAGGGATATAAACCTCAACACAACAATAAATAGAACATGCTGGAGGGATAGAGTCCCTTAGCAGAGACTACCCCTACTATGGAACAGGGTCCCGATCTACACAAGACAGAGCCCCTCACTATCACTCTTCAAGAAAAACCTTGACGAGTGGATGGGTAATAAAGTTCACGCCGGGGATCACACCAACAGCACTACTAGATAGGGGCCAAGGGTACTAAGCTGCTAGTACAAGGGTCTAGGGAACTACTAAAGGGGCGGTGAATACCACACAACGTGGCTGGGCTAATATATGCCTTCGGGCAGATAGCCCAGTACCAACCTATGTAGCTAGGGAGTGGGATAACATTAAAGTGGCAGTTAAAACTACGGTGGAAATAAAGGAAAGGGAGGTATGATTAAGAAGTAATTATTTAGAGGGAGTGACAAATGTTAAAGTGCTGCACAATAGGGGAATCTCTCAGAACAAGAAAAGGAACTGCAGAATGCTAAACAGAAAATATGGGAATACCTTGATAATACGCATGACTTTAGAAAGACTGCCATTAAACAACTATTTTTTTTATAATAATTTTAGAGCACAAAAACTGGCAACAACAAGCGGAAAGGGCTGTCACCAAGCTTAGGAAGCCTATAACAAAGAAGACAACAGATCAAATGGAAGTATGAGAAATGTTTTGGAAATTTTGTTAAAGTACGTATACAGCAGAGAAATATGGAAATCAAGAAAAGGTACAAATGGAAATGTTTATGGAAGAATTAAATATGCCAAGGTTAGAGGTCGATGAGGCTCAATTACTAACAGTTTGGATATGAAGAGATGAGATAAAAATAGCTACGTATAACCAATCTACAGGAAAGTCCACAGGAATAGATGATATTCCTGTGGACGTTTGGAAGCTAGCAGGGAAAAAACTGATAAAGATTTGAAAGGTTTTTAACAGTATTTTAAGAGAAAAAGTACCAGCACCCTGGAAGAAAGCGGTAGTAATGGTAATACCTTAAGAGGGTAAAGATCCATCGGATCCAGCTTCATACAGTCCCATTTCAATACTAAACTATGATTCTAAAGTGTTTATGTCTATAATGACTAAAAGAATGGCAAAAATGACACCTAAATTGATAGATATGGATCACTGTGGTTTTGTGGAAGGGAGGAACACATTTGACAATATTAACAGAACACTGATGATCCGGAGGGAAACAGAATGCAAGACAGTATCACTGTTATTGGTGGGTTCTGATGCAGAGAAAGCATTTGACAGAGTAGACTGGGACTTCTTGAGCACAGCAATGGAAGCATTTGCTTTCCCTGATGCAATTATAAATTGATTAAGATTATATATGAGGTGAAAATTAAGGTGGGTGGGGTCCTCTCTGATAACTTATGCTTGAGTAGAGCAGTGATGCAGGGTTGTCCACTTTCCCCTTTGTTGTTTGCATTACATTTAGAACCACTGGCGAAGAAAATAAGGGATTCAGAAATTTAAGGATATAGTTGGTATGGTAGTCAGGAAAAGCTGGCTCTATTTGCAGATATTTTATACATGACAAAACCTGAAAGGGACATTACAGTGTTGTGGAATCTTTTAAGATGGTTTCAAATCTTCTCAGAACACAAAATGAATGATGCTAAAACAAAGGCAATAGTGATAATGTACCCACACACGAACTGGTCTAACAATATCCATATTTATGGGGACATGATAAAATGAATTATTTAGGAGTATGGATTAGACATTACTGTTGTGGCAGCTAAGAATATGTGGGAAGAGACTAAACAGAAGATAATATAAAAATTGAGAAACTGGAAGCTTTGTTTTATGGATATGGATACAAAGATACAAGCAATTAAAATGTGTTTAGTCCCTTCAATCTTACACAGTCAGGCATATTTTTATCAACCACAGGAGAAACTGTGGATAGCAATTAAAAACGAGTTGATGGATTTTATCGGGGAAGGGAAGACAGCAAGGGTCAAGTGGGATAAGCAGATTCTTCCAAGAACAATGTGGACTTAGTTTACCCAATTTGAGGGGGTATTTTAGAGCAACACAGTTAAGGCTCTTATACAAAGCACAAACAGAAAACTATAATTCAATGTGAAAAGGAATGATAATGATACGGGGGGAAGCTCAAGAAAATAAGGAGAGATTGAGATTTTGTATGCAGACTTAAGGAGAACAAGAAAAATCATAGAGTATTATATTCATAAAAAAGCATGGAGTATTCTAAGAACTAAACCAGTATGAGAACGAAGAAAAAACATTCTGCCGACAGGGAAGACTGTAGTTAGGGATACAGATAATAGGCAAGAGGGGGCTGGAATTTATTGGAGAAAACTGGCAAAGGAACCAAGGTATTCAGAGCAAATAACTAGAAAGGGAAAAATAAAAGAATGGGAAGAGGCTAAGAATCCATTTGGACTGCAGGTTAGAGATTGCCTTCCCTATCAAGGATTGATAGAGTATAGGCAAAGAGAAAGAAATAGGGGGCTCTTAAATGAAAGACCAGCACTGGTAGAGTTTTTAATAGACTCTAGAACAGAAGCTGCCGTTAAAAAAGGAATAATTAGTAAAGCATATAAAATACTGCATGATAACTAAGAATCAATCACAGGAGCTTAGAAAGGATTGGGAACAGAGATTGGATAAGCAATTCACAAAGAGCCAATGGGGGATATATGTGCATCTCCCAGATATGCAACAAAGTCTACAAAATTTAGAATCTTTGCCTGAAGTGTTTACATAGGTATTTTTATACCGCAAGTAGACTCCAAAGAATTTTCACTTAAGTGGATAGCAAATGTTAGAGGTGCGATGAGCAGGAAAGAGGTGGCTGGGAACATTTTTTGGGAGTGTAGTGAGCTCTCAGACTTTAGGGATTCCCTGCACACCATTGTGTCGGAGATGCTGGGTGAGCAGATTGGATTGACTGGGGGGATGATTTTTTTGAGCTACGATACAGAATCAGAATTGCCTATTCATAAAGGCTTGCTGAGTAATTATAGTGGCTGCCAAAAAAGCAATTACTAGAAAAAGGAAATCAAATTCTAGACCAACTTTACTAGAAGTAGTGATATAGTAACAGAGATAAAACAACTAGAACTGGAACCATTAGAAAACGGAAGGAGCAAACTACATAAGAAAAAATGGAAAGTGTGGGAACAATACATGCAGAGAAGGAATGAGGTTTAAGAGGCAGGATTTGAATGAGCCATATGCTACTCAACTGACAACTGGATAGACAAGTGAATCTTGAGGCAGTTACAACTGCCTCATGTACACAGACAACCCTCTCCTCCTCCCAACAAATTCCAACACATGTGAGAGATGCAACCATATAGCCAAACTGGATGCTAAGCTCTCTCAACTCAGTACTGGCGTAACCAGTCAGGAGGAGAAGGAAACCACACTCACTACAATTCCAGTCTCACATAGACCTACCACGACAGCAAACCAGACACACACACACAAAAACATACTCGGAGGCTCTAAATAAAAATCTGCCTAAGCAGCAGAGACCTCCAAAGCAGACACCCAAGCAACCGCTACCCCAAAACAAAACACATGCAACACATAGCTCACAAAGCCAGTGTGCTGAACAGTTACAGCCCTTAAGGCTAAACACACCTGATACACTTGTAATAGGTGACTATCGTCAGGCACACTGACGTCCCGCTCATCAGGCTGAACAAGGAGAAGGTCACGGTGAGCTGCCCGTCGGGCGCTAGGATCCACCACATAACACAAGCACTCAGGTCACTCCAAGGCAAGTACAAATATGACTCAGTCATTGTCCATGCTGGTGTGAATGACCCGAGACGTACCTCCCTGGACTACATGAAAAGAGACAGAGGAGCTCTCTGAGCATGTAGCCCAGGCCGGTATGACTCTGACCTTGAGTAGCATCTTACCCTCACAAAGAATGATGCCACAATATGAAGACAAGATGATCAATTTCAACAAGTGGCTTAAGTATTGGTGTCATTCAAAGGGGATCCAATGCCTGTCAGCCTGGGATGACATGCTCGACAAGCCACGATGCTTCGCTAGGGACGGCTTGCACCTGTCACCCCTGGGCTTTCGGATATTGGCAAAGGCTCTTGCTACCCCCATAGTGCCTGTTTTAGGCAAGGCTCAAAAGACAAACCCACCTCCATAGGTATTACAAGGGATAAGAAACTAAGAGTAATGCTACTCAACGCCAGAAGTCTAAACCTCAAGATGCATGCACTCGAAACTCTCCTTAGCATGGAGAACATAGATATCTGTACAGTAACAGAAACCTGGTTCAAAGCTCCCGAAAACACCCCAGCACTACCAGGTTATACCTCATACCATGCTTTTCGGCCCCAAAACTTGGACTGAACCACAAAAGGAGGGGGAGTATCAATATTCGTCAAAGATACCCACACCTCCAGGTTGGTGGCACAGCACGAAGCATCAGAGACTATCATTGTGCAGCTAACAGTGGGTAAAACTACCTTCCAGTTTATAGTCTGCTACAGACCACCCTCCCAAACCCAGGAACCCCAGTCGGCCTTCCTGAGAACAGTGAAAAATATGAAGGTCTCTCCAAACACCATTATATTGGGTGACTTCAACTACCCAAACATAGACTGGGAGCATTACTCTAGCTCCAACACCCTAGCCCAAAGGTTCCCAGAATTTATAAACTCAAATGCTATGGAACAACTTGTCACCACTCCCACAAGAGGAGAAAACATACTTGACCTGATCGTCACCAACATGGGGACTCTATGCTCCAGACCAGAAGTGTATCCCTCACTGGTAAGATCAGACCATAAACTAATCTCACTGGATATTCACATCCTGACCCCACCCCCTGCCCAGAAAACCACAGTGAAAAACTTCTGTAAAGCAAATTTCATACTCCTCAAAACGGAGGTGGAATCCTTCAAAGCCCCCGAGCCTGTGGAAAATACGGCCTAGACCGCAGAATCCTTTATAAACGCATTCTATGAACACCTTCAGGAATGCATGGATCATGCAATCCCAAATAAAACCAAGACCCAATCCTCCAAAGGCAGACGTCCTGTCTGGTGGACCCCAGCCATAAACAAACTATACAATAGAAGGAGGAAGCTACTACATATGATAGAGCAAAATCCCAAAAAGGGAAGGCATCTCTGATCAGTATTAGCAAAAAACTACAGGCACTCATAAAATTGTCTATGGCCAGCTTCGACAGAAAAATTGCACAGGACACTAAGGACAATCACAAGGCTTTCTTTAGTTATGTTAGGAACCTGGGTGGGAATTCCCAGATATGCTCAGAATTAATCCAAAATGACAAAAAATACACCGAACCCATAGACATTGCCAACATCCTAGCTGACAGGTTCAGTGCAAACTTCTCCCCCCCCTCCCCACCAAAAGGGCAAATATCTACCCCAGCAGAGTGCTGCCCTCCTGACATCTCAGATGCTCAGGTAAGAACCACCCTCTCCAAAGCAAAAAACACAGCATCAATGGGACCAGACGGTGTCCCGGGCTGCGTCCTACATGAACTCCAAGAAGAGCTAAACCCAAACATAAAACTACTGTTCAATCTCAGCCTTACTACAGGATATGAACCCAAAGAGTGGCGTACAGCAACAGTGGTCACTATCCACAAAGGTGGTGCCTCAAAGAATCCTGGAAACTATCGCCCCATAAGCCTGACTAGCTTGGTCTGCAAATGGAAAGGATCATCATGGACCTCATAAATAAAGATATTGGGGACCTACAGACACTGGATCCTACCCAGTTCAGCTTTGTTAAGGGCAGATCCTGCCTCTTAAACCTGGTTGATTTCTTTGAAGCAGTCACCAAGGCCACTGACGAGGGGAAGGTGGTCCTCACAGCCTACCTGGACCTCGCAAAAGCCTTCGATACAATACCCCACTCGGGCATTATAGACAAGCTCACCAGCTTAAATATAAACCCCTATGTCACTAGATGGGTTGCAAACTGGCTCAAGGACAGAACCCACATGGTTAGAATTGCTGGAGCCATGTCAGACTCCAAACCCATTACAAGTGGCATCCCACAAGGCTCAGTCCTGGGACCTCTCTTGTTCGGTATATATTTCTTGGAGGTACAAGCCAACACGGAAGGACTGTGGCTGACCAAGCTCGCAGATGACTGCAAACTGGGCGCCATAATAGACTCTCCAGCTAACACGAGTATCCTCCAAAAGGGCCTCAGAAACAGACAACTGGTGCCAGAGCCATGGCCTCAAGTTAAACGCCAAAAAGTGTACAGTCATCCCCTTTGGCAAAAACAAAGTGCCCACAAATGACCACATAGGTGGTAATCCATTAAGTGCAGAAGAAGTAATTAGGGACCTGGGGACCCAAGTTGATAGCAATCTCTCATTTGACAACCACGTGGCCAAAGTGGTTAGAAAAACATTTTATATAGCCCACCTAATCATGAAGGGATTCACATCTAGATCAGGGGAGGTCATCGTACCTCTTTACTCATCCCTCATCAGGCCCATAATTGAGTACAATGCCCCTTTTGGGATGTACCTTACCAGACACCTGCAGCAACTGGAAAGACCCCAAAAGTACCTCACCAAGAGAATCCAAGGGCTCAAACAGATGCTGCCCGGTTAAAGAAACTCCAGCTCTACTCAGTGGCATACCACCTGCTCAGAGGCGATCTGTGCCTGACGTATAAAGCCATGTCCAACCCGGAATTAATGGACATGCTGCACCTCAGAAAATCCAAATCCCATCGAGCTACGCGTTCGAGAGACTTGAACCTCAGCACTGAAATAAATAGGACATGCTGGAGGGACAGATTCATAACACAGAGGCTCCCTTCACTCTGGAATAAAATCCCAATCCAGGTTATGCAGAGTCCCTCATTGACTCTCTTCAAGAGGAATCTTGATGAGTGTATGGGAGATTGTAGATTTACCCCAGGTATCACTTCTGTGTCACTGTTAGACAGAGGCACAGTATACTAACCTCGAAAAAGGGCATAGCAAAATTAATTTAAAATGGGTGGCGAAAGCCAAACACACTCTGGCTAGGCTTATAAATGCCCTAGGGCAGATAGCCTAGTATGAACCTATGTAGAATGTTTGCAACTAAAGTGGTGTCAATAATGTTTGTTTTTCACTTATATAAATGTAAGATTGTCTGTCATACATGATAATTTAATAAAGATGTTTATTGGAATAAAACATCTACAATTATTCTAAGTTACCAATACAACTCTATTATGTTAGTAGTCAATGTTGTAGTACTAATTCTTGGAAGGATTCCCAAAGTTACTTTATTGGGGTGGTTGGGGGGCAGTCTACTCCAGGGGGACAAAGCTCTGCAGCATGGCAGCGAGAAACCAGTCTCTAGCTCTAGCAATGGCACCAAGGTGGTACTGTTTAGTGAAGGTGTGTGACTATCCAAGTGGCTGCTATCACATTAGACTGGGTTGGAATTCATTTGAGGAATGCTGTAGTAGCTGTTTTTGCCCTGGTGGAATATGATTTCACCCTTTCAAATATCTGCTTGCCATGATGTTCATAACAAAAAGCAAAGCAATTAGTTATCTGTTTTGAGACCATTCTTTTCTAACCCTCCCCCTTTTCCTTATACAAATGTCACTAACAGTTGCTGAAGATTTGTTCAAAAATCTTTTCATGTGAAGATAAAACGTAGAGTTGTGTCTGCTTACCATAAAGGTGGTTGTTAGAAGGAGTTCTTGACTGTTGCAGTAATAACTCCCTCCTTGGGATTTCCTGTTGTGGAAGTCATTGGCCAGCCCAAATACCAAAGAATTTCCCCCTCCTCCTGGTCTGACAGATACCTTCCTCTCCAGTGTCAGGAAAGAAACATCTGTGGTATTCAGTTAGGCCAAGGGCTTCCACAGTAGGAAATTCCAAGGAGTTATTACTGCAGAAGTGAAACAAGATGAACATCCTTAGCAGTTTATGTATATCCAAGGAGTGTAGAATTCTCCCCCTTTGCTCTGTGGATTTTTGGGAAAAGCATAGGGAGCTGAACGGCCTGGTTCAAGGGGACTTCTAACAACTCCTTGGGTATACAAGGGAAGGGTTTGGTCTCAAGGTGATGGTCCCTGTGAATGGATGAGGAAGGGCTCCTTACACAAGGGTTTGTAGATTTGTGTGAGGTACATGTCAGTAGTAAGGCAGTGTTTCTAATTAGTAGCTTAGGAGTGCTGAGGTGGTTGGGCTCAAAGGATGGAAGGAATATTTTTTTTCAGTAAGTAATTTAGGTCACATGCAGGAGCAGGGCCGGAGATGCAAGATTCCATTCTAAAATTGTTTTATGTCACGATAAGAGTAAGCAAGAGAAGACATGGGCAGGCAGGTAAAAATAGCTGAAGAATATGCTTTTACATTTGAGTAAGACAATCCTCTATATAAATTTGGAATTTATTCTAGGACAAGTTCCAAGTGTACTTTGGTAGCATTCTGTCTTCTAGCCCTAGAATTGCAATTATGTCTTCTAAAAATGACTGTTTGGATGGAATCAAGAATCAATTACACAAGCTGTCAAGTTGAGCATTCTCAAGTTGGGGTGTATAACAGAGATAGTGTTCTGCTTCTCCCCTCGGAGAGTGAGCTAAGGGTGATTGAGTGCCTGGGCCAGTAAGGAACAATTAGTATCAATTTTGGCCAGTCTTCCCACAATTTCATAAGCAACCTGTGGATAAAGGGTAGTGGAGGGAAGGCAGAAAGGAAGACGTCTATCCAGCTGAAGAAAAAGGAGTCTATTCAAGATCCTTTTCTAGGGAGTTCTGTGACAGAACTTCTTGAGCTGTCTAATGTAAACGTAAAAAGTCTACTTCTGGCACACCCTATAATTGTAAAGTCTAGAAACACTTCTCTCTTCAGTAACCACTTGTTTGGGTCTAGGAGGGATCTGCTTAGATTAGTCAGCTAGCAGGTTTTTCTGTTCTGGAATGTAAGAGGCTATTAGGGACAGGAGGAGGAAGAGTTGTGCTAACTGCCATACTTCCATTGCTAACCCACACAGGTGACAGCAGTAAATGTCCCCTTGTCTGCTGATGTTCCACATCACAGCTGCGGTTGTCTGTTAGTATCTTAGTTATGCCCTGATGCACAGACACACACAGACACACACAGACACACACAGACACACACAGACACACACAGACACACACAGACACACACAGACACACACAGACACACACAGACACACACAGACACACACAGACACACACAGACACACACAGACACACACAGACACACACAGACACACACAGACACACACAGACACACACAGACACACACAGACATTTCTTTTTCAGTTAGAGGTGAAGAGGGAAAGTTTATGGTATTGGAACCAGCAGCTTTTTTTAAGGAAAAACTGCAGCTTTCTCATGTGGAGATTTGTCAGGAAAACTATTAGGGTACTTGGGGCCATGCACACTAGCATCCTCGAGAATTCTCTTGATGTAATGTTCTCTGGCCTCTGAATGTGGGCAAAGTATTCTCACAGAAAGAGACCTTGTCTTTTGGCCGACCAATTTTGCTCCTGTGCAGATAACCAAGGTATTGGGTATTACCTGCAACCGTTTAACATTGTGGATTAAGCCCAACTTTTCTCAGCAATTTACAGTGATCACTGTGGCTGACAGAAGTTCTGTAGTAGATGCTTCCTGAATCTGGAAATCATCTAGGTATGGGTAAACGTGGAAGCCACTGGTTCTGGAAAAGGCAATGATTTTACTATATGGAAGACAAACAAGTAAAAGACAGAACTGGAAATCTGGAAATGTGCCCCCCCCTCATGAGATGTAGGAATTTCCTGTGCTTCCATAAAATGGGAAGACGAAGGCAAGTAAAATATGTCTAAAAAATGAGCAGTAGAAGCTTTTGAGGGTTAACATCTTGAACTTTGGTACTAACAAACTTATTTACCCTGGAAAGATCCAAGAGGAGTCCCCAAGAGATGGGAATACAACCCAGTACCGGCCTGTCCTAGTGTAACTGGTTGAATGGATACTTGCTGCAAATAGGGAGCATTAGTAGTGGTATGAATCTTTCCTGTTGTCTGGGAAAGAGTGGGATGCCTAAGAAGGGAGGAGTTTCTCAGAACTAGAGAGTAGCCCTTACTTGTGATCTATAGTATACACTGGTGTTGACTAATCTTTGCCCAAAAGTTAAAGGAAGACAGCCTTCCTCAAAGGTAGGTTACAGATAGGAAGAATAGGGTTGGGGTGGACTTTGGGGACTGGGAGAAGGAAGTGATGACTGTGGTCACAGCTGCTCCCGCCAGGTACTGGGTCCTTAGACTTTCAGTTCTAAAGTATTGGTAACAGTCATTTTATTTGGCACCTAGGCCATTTCCCTTCTGGAGCTCTGTGTTTTCCTTGGTGGGGGGGGGGGGGCTTACTAGGGTAGTTTCTACTGCATCCAAGAATAGGGGAAAGATAGAATCTATGGACAGACTTCATGGTTCTCCCCTTCTTGTACAGTCTCTCAAACACTTTTTCAGCAGGAAGTCCACAGAGGAACTCCTTATCCAGGGGGTCATTAAGAAGGTCTGTTTTAACACACTTCAACACAGGCAGTATCCTCAGCCAGGCATATCTCCTTGTAACAGATCCTGTACGAGCCGCACTACATAGTGCATTCAATGCATCATAGCCACACTTAAGTGAATGCCTGCAAAACTGGAGACCTACGCTGCACAAATCATGATGTCCTTCTAGAGGTTCTTAACTTGGGTACCTGCTGACATTAGACTTTATTTGCTTCTAAACAGACTAGTAAAGTTGCACGAGTTAACTTACCACAACAGTAAAATGTTTGATCACTGTGACAGTAACCCAAGTTCTATGGGTTACAGCCTGACAAGGCTACGACAGAGGGCCAACATCCAAAACCAAGTCACCTTCCACTTGCTTTAACATCTGCTAGGTTTGAGAAGAGACACAGAAAATTAGTGGTTTGGGCACCAAACTTTTCAGAGCTTTCTTGCTACAGAGAAAGCGCAGCTAGAGCCCTGACATTAGATACCCTAGGAACAAAAATATGAAAAAAATCCTCAAACCTCACGAACACATTCACATAAAATATGGGGGGTTGGAGGAAGGGAGCAAGTGGCTACTGCAAGAGCGGCCTATTCAAACATCTACTGTTATGGTAAGTTCACTTACACAACTGTATTACTTTCATCATTAGATCACTGTTGCAGTAGCCTATACTGTAGACAAGGGTCCAGTATCCCCTGGAAAATGGTCTTCGTTAACACCAGCTTTAGTCCTAGAAAAGGAAATCTACTCTATAATGTTTTGTGAAAGTACACAAAGGAGACCAAACCGTTGCCTCTAGAACACTTCCAGTCCACAGTTTTCCAAAAAGCCACAGGAGATGCAAAGGTCCTGTTAGAAAAAGCCCTAATCTTGTGTGGAAGCAACTTGTTCTAGTGGAAATAATAAAAGGTAATACACTGAGACAACTACTTAGTGTGTCTGGCTTTGACACTGGTTGCCATTTTTCCTACCTTCATTAGAAATGAACAAATGATCAAAATTACTACAAGTTTTACTTCTGTCAAGAAAGCACATGGGCTGTCACTGGACACAAAGAGTAACTAAAATCCTCTCTCTCTTGTTTCTAGGTCCTGGACAGAAGACAGAGATGGACAACTAAACTCAAAGTAAACCCTGAAACCACTTTAGGCAAGAAAGAATGACTTGTTCTCAAAGATGCCCTGTACTTGTGAAAATGAAATAAGGCTGACTCACAATAACTAAGTAACGCTGACACACTTCTTGCACAAGTCAGAACAATGAGCAACTGTTTTCCAAGAACTTCAAATCAGCATAAGTTAGTTCAACAGGAGTGTTAGTTTTTAAAAAATAAAATTAAGATCCCAAGAAAAAGCAACATGCTTCCTAGGTGGACGAATAAGAATAACCCTTCTCAAAAGATGCCTAAACTTGAGAATGGGTAGAAAGGGTGAGATATAAGGATAATAGTTATCACAAATGTTGAGCTAGAGGCATCCCATCCTTACAGAAGGGGCCCTGGTTCTTTCTAGGACACCAACTAGAAATCCTTTCCCACTTACCTATATATAATTTTCTAGTAGCAGCTTGCTTAGCCTTTAATACCAGATGTACATCTTCAGAAAACAAGTGTATAACAGGTATTCTAATTCTATAATCCAGGCATTCGGCTGAAAGCATGTTAAGTTGAGGTGTTATCGAACAGTCCTTGTCCTATGTGAGCAGGCACAACCTGTGAGGAAGTGTGTGGTAACTGGCCATTTTCAAAACAAGGGAAAAAATATTGTTGTGTAAAAATCTTAACAGTACATTACTTTCTACTACTGCAGTATTCATCAACTCTAGGATCTCCTGCCAAGGATAGCCCAATTTCCAGCCAGTATACTAAAGCCTTTATTACCTAGGAGCATCGTATGTCAAATGCATGCGCCTCCCGCAAGCATAGGGCATAAAGATGACGTATGAATACTCCCAAAGCAGAAATTAAGTGCCCCATGAGAATTAGGACACCCAGTAGAAAGGAGAATGTGTACAGCCTGAAAAAGGAAAGAAAGAGAAGCCAAAGAAGCTCTTGGCTAGAAAGAAAATACCATCCATAAAAATGGAAAAAAGAAGAGGGTAAGAGGGAGTGAATACTGCAACAGTGAAAAGGACATCTCCTGTTATGGCAAGACTTTATACAACTGTACAATGTCATTCCTTATCACTGTTGCAGTATTCATCACCCCTGGGAGAGTACAAGAACTACTGAGAAGATAAGGAAGAGGAAAGCAAGGAGGAGCCTTCCACAAACCCATGAACAGCCTTGTCAAAACCCACCCGGGCTCTGGAAATGACTCACTTCACACATTCTCTAAACATTACAAATGAAATGGAAGACCAAGTAGCAGCTTCAAAGATGGAGTTGGTGTTCAAACCCCTGAAGAAAGCCTCCTGACAAAGCAACTGATCGCAAAGTACGAGTTCCAACAGAAGCAGAAAACTACTTGCCATGAAAGGAATAATGAAAAGAAATGGCCTTGGAAATCCAGGAGAAAATAAGTTTGCTTAGAAACTGACAAACCCAATGTCTTGGTATGAAAAGATACAAAAAGTAGTCAGACTTACGAAAGGCCTTTGTTTTGTCTACATAAGTCCGTGCAAGTCCAAAGAATTGAGAACCCTCTTATTAGCAGACTGTAGAGAAGGGAAAAAGGAGGGAAGCTAGACAGACTGATTACGAGACAGCTCACTAACCACCTGGGGCATAAAAGGAGAATTCATACAGACAGACAAGACACACTGTCTCTATGAAAACTCCAACAAAAGGTGGGACTGCCATCAAGGCCTGGAGTTCAGACACCCACTTGGCAGATAACAGTCTTCCAGCTGCAACACTGCAACGCAGCGGCAGCAGGCTCAAAAAGAGCACTTTTAGACAATGTTTGATCTCGAATCTAGACTTTCAATGAAGATATGCCAAGCCAGCATGCAGCAGTTCACAGAGGTAGCAAAGAACTAAGTGTATCCCCAATAAAAAGGAATCTTGGTGAAGCTTAGAGACCAGACAGGAAATGTCTTCCACTTGGACATGCATGATTTTCTGGTAGTGGTTTTCCCAGTCTCCTGGGGGACTCTAAGCATGTACTTAGAAAACTGGTGTCAGAAAGAATTCAAAAGCCTATCACCTAAAGTGTCATTTGAAGAGTGAACAGATGAGGGTGAAGGAGAGATCCTTTGTCCTGTGTTAGACGCTCCATGTGGTGGGGTAAACCATAATGACTGCCCCTGGCCAGATGAAGTAACAGGGAGAACTAGTGCTGTCAGAGCCCAAAGGGAGTCAACAACAAGATTTTTGTAGTCCCTTTCTCGACCTTGTAAAGGACCTTGGGAAGAAGAGGAAGTGGAGGAAAGGCATTTAGGAACAATCCCTTCCAAGAGAAAGACATGGTGTCCACTTTCCAAGCCAAACAACCTAGGACTCTGGAATAAAACTGAGCAAATTGCCTGTTCAGAGAGGAGACAAAGGGATCCACTTGAGGAATACTCCACCAATGAATTATGTCCAGAAAACACATCTCTGTGAAGCATCCACTCATGATGCTATGTCCTGGACCTGAATCTGCCACAAGACTGAGCTCTGAAGGTATACAGACTGCCTGCAGGGTCACCTACAGATTGATGGCTATATCTTATGCCTGAAGGGGAAGTCTGCAAAGTAAGACCTTCTACCCCTTTGTTTGTTGATGTGCCACATTACAGTGGTGCAGTCTATATAAACCTTCAAGGGATCTGACTACAAGATCAAGTGAAAGGCTCTTAGAGCCAGAATGAGAACTCTCATTTCCTTGATGTTGATGTGATCCACCCTATGCTGAGGGGACCAAAGGTCCTGAACCTTCAGGGTGACTGAAGAGGCTACCCCACCCTAGCTCTGAGGCATCCATGAAAAGTTACTAGGATGGCTGAGGAGTCTGAAATGAACAACTGGATTGAGAAATATCTGCCAAATCCACCAGTGAAATTCTAGTTTGAGACCAGGGAGTAGCAGAAAGTACAGTTTTGTACCTACCATGAATGTACATGTCCGAGAGGTATGCATCTGCAGTCCTAACAAATGGGTTGTCCTGGCCTCAGGCAGCCCTTCGGCCGGCCGGATTCCAAAGTCTGGGTCTGGCCTCGGCTGGTGTCGCACTTCACCCGACGTCATAGCTGCAGTTCTTCGGGTATAAAGGCATCAGCCGACGCCATTTTCCTCAGTGTTTCTTGCCCCAGATGCCAGATGCCCTCTAGGAAGGCTAAATTTGGATAAATGCAAATGTTTCCAAACAGAGAGCAAATAGAAATAAAGATGTATATACATATATACAAACAAATACACCATAATAGATTACCCCAGCTAGCTACAAGATGGACAAATACCCTAGGAGTACCACAGAGGGGAAGGAGGGTGGGTAACCCTGACTGCAGATGCATACCTCTCGGACATCTACATTTATGGTAGGTACAAAACTGTACTATGTCCTTCAAGGATGCATCTGCAGTCCTAACAAATGGGTAGAATACCATAGCCAAACTGGGGGAGGAGGCCCTAACAAGATTATGGTGTAGCTAAGATCCCTTGCAAAACAGCAGTGGCAAAACCTGCTCGGGATCTGGAGTATAAGGGTAGATTATAATGCTTGGCAAATGTATGCACGGAGCTCCAAGTAGCAGCCTCTAAAATGTCTTTTGTAGCCACTCCTCGTAAAAAAGCTGTAGTAGTGGCTGTAGCCCTTGTGGAGTGAGGTCTGACATTTTCTGGAGTTGCCTTTCCATGATGAGAATAACAAAATCTAATGCAATTTCCTATCCATTTTGAGATTGTCTGTTTTGAAATTGCTTTTCCTTCCATTCCTGTGGCATATGCTACCAGAAGCTGGTCAGTTTTTCTATTGTTCTTGGTTCTGTCCAGGTAGTAGCGCAATTGTCTATGCACATCCAAGGTATGCAGCAGCCTTTCTCCCCTGTTCTGTGGGTTGGGGAAGAATGTAGGTAGGTGGATTGCTTGGTTTAAAGATACCCTGGAGACCACCTTTGGCATAAAGGTAGGATTAGTTCTCATGGACACTCTATCCTGATGGAAGATAAGGAAGGGTTGTACTGCCATTAATGTCTGTAATTCAGAAACCCTTCTTGCTGAAGTGATTGCAAGCAGGAAAGCTGTTTTCCATGATAAGTACTGTAATTCTGCTGTTGCTGCTGGTTCAAAAGGGGGAAGTGTCAACTTTTCTAGCACAAAGTTCAAGTCCCATGTAGGCAATGGTGGCTTCCTTGGTGGTTTTACATTTTTGATTCCTCTTAGAAACTGCCTGAGTAGAGGATGAGAAAAGACTGGAGGATCCATGTTGTATTCTGCTGAAATAGCTGACGCATGAATCTTAATGGAAGAGTAAGACAGGCCATTGTGGAAAAGCTCTGCTAAGTACTCCAGGATGTTAGCTATGTTTACCAGTGCTACATTTTGCCCTTTTGCTGCACTCCAAAAGAGATATCTTTTCCATTTTGCTGAGTAAGTTTTTCTTGTTGAAGGTCTGCGAGCTTCCAAGATAATGTCTTTAACCCTTTGAGATAAATCTGGGTTATTTTGTCTTATGCAATGCTCCAAGCAGCTAGCTGCAGTGTTTTCAGGTTTGGATGCAGGGTTTTGAAGTTGTTTTGTGTTAGCAGTAAAGGAACCAGAGGTAGAGGCCATGGGAGTTCCCGAGACATACTCTCAGTAGTGGGTACCAGTGCTGCCTCGGCCAGTCTGGAGTTATCAGGATGATCCTTGGGTGGTCTTCTTTGATCTTCAATAGCACCCTGTGCATCAAAGGAAGAGGTGGGAATGCATATGCTGTCAGGTTTTCCCAACTGAAAGAAAGGGAGTCCACCTTCCAAGCAAGTGGGTGGTAAGTCCTTGTGCAGAATTTTTTCAATTGGTGATTGTGTGGGGATGCGAATAAGTCTATTTCTGGTAGTCCCCATTTCCTTGTGATGGATTTGAAGATGTCTGGATGCAGCATCCATTCGTGGGCATCCGTGGTAGTCCTGCTTAAGAGGTCTGCTAGCATGTTTTCTTTTCCTGGCACAAATATTGCCTTGAGCTGTATGTTGAGGCTTAGGGCCACATTCCAGAGATCCATTGCCATCCGGCATAGAGGATATGAGTGTGTGCCCCCCTGTTTGTTGATATACCACATCACTGTGGTGTTGTCCGTCCTTATCAATAAATGTCCCTGATGGAGAAACGGTCTGAATGCCTGAATTGCCAGTTTTACTGCCAGCATCTCTTTTTGGTTCATGTGTAGGTTTAGCTGGTCTTGAGTCCATAAGCCTTGTATGCACTTGTCCAGCATGTGTGCCCCCCAACCGAGGTCTGAGGCGTCTGTGGTAATAGTCTGGCTTGGTTGCGGGCTGTGGAAGGGCAGTCCTTTGTTCAATTGACAGGCCTGAGTCCACCATCGGAATTCTTGTTTCAGGCAAGGAATTATTGAAATTTGGGTTTCTAGGTTGTGCTTGTGCTGAGACCATAAATTCCTGAGGTACCATTGCAACTTCCTCATATGCAGTCTGGCATGTGGGATCAATATTATGCAGGATGCCATGTAACCCAGGACTTTCCTTGCTGTAAGCTGGTTCTGCGTTGTTAATGCCATGAAGTAGAGTGGAAGGTGCTTTTGCTTTTCTGCTGTGAGGGATGCCATTTGATTTGATGTGTCCAGTTCTGCACCCAAGAAAGTTATCCTTTGGGATGGCAACAGCCTTGACTTTTTTATATTGACTGTGTATCCCAAGGCTTGCAGTAGATGAATGACCCTTTTCAAGTCTTTTGTTAATTTGTTTTTGTTGTCCGCTTGTAAAAGGCAGTCGTCCAGGTAAGGGTAAATTTGAATTCCCTGAAGCCTGCAATGAGCAATTACTGATGCCAGGCATTTCGTGAATACTCTGCTGAGAATTGATAATGCTCTGATCCTGCAAGAAATCTGAGGTATCTTCTGCAAATTGGTCGTATGGGGACGTGCAGGTATGCCTCCTTGAGATCTAGAGTTACCAGCCAAGACTCCTTGCCCAGCATGGGAAGAAGCTGCTGTAGAGTCAGCATTTTGAATTTTGGGACAATGAGGAATGTGTTCAGTGCGGACAGGTCTAGAATAGGTCTCCATTGATTTTCCTTCCTTGGCACCAGGAAAAGTCTGGAGTAAAATCCTTGCCCTTGTTCCATAGGTGGTACCTTTTCTATAGCTCTCATCCTTTTTAAGTTGTCTATTTGTTCTAGAGCGTTTGTCATTTGATTTGGAGGTAGGTTTGGCATTCCTCTCTTCCTTGGTAGAGTATGGAAGTGAAACCTGTAACCTTTGTCTATTGTCTGTAAAATCCATTTGTCTCCTGTAATGCAATGCCAGTTTACTGAAAATAAGGCTAACTTTCCGCCTAAGGGTGCTTCTAGCTGTTCCCTGGTAGGCGGCTTCAGAGCCAAGTCACTGTGATTGTCCTGTGGAAGTGGTAGTGGCTGGATCTGCAGCAGTATTTCGCTGGTTGTTAGGCTGCCACTGACGTCCTCTGTAGGCACCTCTGTATTGACCTCTGCCTCTTGTGCCTATTCCTGCCTCTCTGTGCTCTGTTGGTGTCTGGAAAGGACCAAGTCTTGGAAGGCCAGTTCCTACTAAACCTTGGAGGCTGGACCTGTAAGAAATCCTTGACTGTCTGGACAGATTTTGCTTTCTCTTCCACCTTCTTCAGCACTTGCTGTGCGGGAGAGCCAAACAAATTGTGTTTATCCATGGGAGCATCTAGGAGCTTTGATTTTACATGGTCTGGTAAGGACTGCTCTTTTAACCATGCATGCCTTCTGATCACTGTACCAGTCATAGCTGATCTAAAGGAGGCCTCCAGTGCATCATAGCCGCATTTTAAGGAATGATTACTGACCTGCTGTATGTTATGTACCATATCCTGCAGAGACTTTCTGTCTAAAGGTTCAGGTGAGGACAGCTTTTAGATAACTGATCTAACATAAATTCCTGATACTGAATCATGTGGAATTGACAGTTTAAGGCCCTAGCGAAAGAGTAGCAGAAGTATAAACTTTTTACCCCATCTCCAAGGCCCTAGATTCCCTTTCAGAGGGGAGTGGGTTTTTGGCAGAGGTAGTTGCTATAGCCTTGGGGCCCTGAGAAAATTGTTTCAGGATCTGCAAAAGGAGCCTTATACAAGTGATTATGTGTGTCCGGAACCCTGTAGTATCTGTCGGGCTTAGCAGGGGCCGGAGGGAGTGAATCAGGAGCAGTACAAGCATCATTAAATGCATCATCCACAACTGTAAGTACTGGAGGAATGGCTAAAGGCCTATGCTGTGGCAAATGCAAAAAAGTCCTAAGCCTTTTCCTAGAGTCTGAGAAATCCTGACCCTGCAATTGAAATTGTTCCCTCATAGCATGCAAGGTTTCCCCAAAAGAAAATTCCTCAGGAGGAGAGGCAGAAGGAATGGAATCTTCTGCATCAGAGTCCTCATATGGAGAGTAAGGGCCCTCAGGAGGGTTAGTATTTTCTGATTCATCTGAGGAGTAATCAGAAGAAACTGGCTCAGGGGGTTCTGCTCTAGGTCTCTTCTCTGGAGGGGGCTGAGAGGCCCTATCAGAATGAGACTGGGATCCCCTGATCAAAGAAATGAGATCCTCTGCTAGACTAAGCATTTGAGTACTAGAGCTAGGCCTGTGAGAGGGGGCTTTAGTAGGCACGGCCTTGGAAGATTTAGCTGCTTTAGCCCTGGCAAAGGCCTTAATTGACATGGATGCAGGGGGCCTAGCAGCTCCACGTGCAGGAGTAGATACATCTAGGGGAATAGTATCTGATAAATCCTGAGAAACTGTAGGAGCAGGTGGTATTTCAGTAGCAGATTCAGCCAGGCTGGAAGAGGCCTCGGTAGTAGGAGGCATGCTTCCGGCCGAAGGAAGAACCGCAGACTCAGTTTCAGCCGAAACCGAGACACTCGCGGTTGGCTTAACCGCGGTTTCGGCCGAAACCGCGGACCGCGAGTGTCAGTCCTTTTCCTTACGTTTTTTAGCTAAATGACAAGTCTGAGTCTCCGACGGCATGATATAAGCAAAAGCAGAGCCGAAAAACTCCTCTGCAAACTCCGACAGACGTCTAAGCGTCCGTCGGTTGAAGGAAGCACAGGCTAAACAAGCTGCTACGTCGTGGTCTGGGCCTAAACAAGGTAGGCAGTACGAGTGGAAGTCTTTATGAGGTATTTGTTTCCCACAAGTTAAACAGTTATTCACTTTTTCTGACATCGGCTGAGGCAAGAAAGAGTCCCCAACGGGGTACTTAGCTTTTTAGAAGTCTTCGGTAGAAGTAATCTCTGGATCTGACCGACCGGCACTTGCGAACAGCTTCTGCTTCGGGCGCCACGCGGCAAGAAAGACTGAGGAAAATGGCGTTGGCTGATGCCTTTATACCCAAAGAACTGCAGCTATGACGTCGGGTGAAGTGCGACACCAGCCAAGGCCAGACCCAGACTTTGGAATCCGGCCGACCGAAGGGCTGCCTGAGGCCAGGACAACCCATTTGTTAGGACTGCAGATGCATCCTTGAAGGACATCTAGATAGTTTAGCAGGTGGCAGTGTTGAAGCCATGAGAAGCTCCCTGGCTGGAAGACAGATCAGGGGAAGCAGGGAAAGAAAATAAATTGTGAAAAACAAAACCTTGGAGGCAGGAAGACAGGCTAGCATTGGAACAGTTTAGATCCTGCAGCCTAGAAAAATGTGATCTTGAGATGGACTCACCATTGATGTCTGAAGACTTGACAGTGAATCCCAGGCTGTTTAACAGAAGCTAGGTAAAAATGAAGATACAGCACTAGCTTGGTTTTGAATCTGGCCTGAAACAAGAAGTGGTCCAGACAGGGAAATATCTGAATGCCCTGAAGTCTGCAAAAGGCAACTACTGGAGCTAGGCTTGGTGAATATCTTTGGGGGTGTTGAAAGCCCAAAGGGCAAAGCACAGAACTGAAAATTAGAGGAAGAAACAGAGAAAAGACTAGTTGTGTAAAATCTTACCATAACGATAGATTGCACTATTTTTAACATAAGGGAGTTACCTGCCATGACCACATATCAGCCAATACACAAAAGACTTAACTAGTAGGGTGGGGTGCGTGGTACATTGCACTTGGGGTGCTGTCGGTCATTGACCATAAAAGTGACGTACACAGGCACCATCATCAGAACAACTCTGCTGCCAGTCCAAACACTTCACCCATACATTCGGTGAACTCGCCAAAGTGGTTATCAACATTTCAGATAAAAACCCCACTGGGGAATCCTTTCTTTACATCTTTTTCACTGTGGTTAGGTTCAATATCATCCAAGAAAGGCAAATGTTCATGTGGACATCAGATTCCACATAAAAACAATCACCAGCAGTGCTTTTTTGTCCTGGGCCTACCCACAACCACATTTTTTTTTTTTATCTGTAACACCTTTATGCCTAAAAAGTACAGTTTTGTACCTACCATAAATGTAGATGTCCGATAGGTATGCATCTGCAGTCATAACATATGGGTTGTCCTGCCTCAGGCAGCCCTTCGGTCGGCCGGATTCCAAAGTCTGGGTCTGGCCTCGGCTGATATCGCACTTTCCCCGTCACAGCTTCTGGGGTATAAAGGCATCAGCCGACGCCATTTTCCTCAGTGTTTCTTGCCCCAGATGCCAGGTGCCCTCTAGGAAGGCTAAATTTGGATAAATGTAGAATGTTCCAAACAGTAGGAAAAAAATATATATATATATATATATATATATATATATATATATATATACACAACCAACAAATACACCATAATAGATTCCCCACAGAGGGAAGGAGGGTGGGTAATCCTGACTGCAGATGCATACCTATCGGACATCTACATTTATGGTAGGTACAAAACTGTACTATGTCCTTCAAGGATGCATCTGCAGTCATAACATATGGGTAGAATACCATAGCCAAACTGAGGGAGGAGGTACTAAGATAAGGATGGTGTAGTTAAGATCCCCTGTAAAACTGCAGTTGCAAAGCCTGCTCGGGATCTGGAGTATAAAGGTAGATTGTAATGCTTGGCAAATGTATGCACGGAGCTCCAAGTAGCAGCTTCTAAAATGTCCTTGGTAGCCACCCCTCGTAGGAAAGCTGTAGTGGTGGCTGTGGCCCTTGTGGAATGAGGCCTGATATTTTCAGGAGCGGTCTTTCCATGAAAAGAGTAGCAAAAGCGAATGCAATTTCCTATCCATTTTGAAACTGTCTGCTTGGAAATTGCTTTTCCTTGCACCCCAGTTGCATAGGCTACAAAAAGGTGGTCAGTTTTTCTGCTGGTTTTAGTTCTGTCCAGATAGTAGCGTAGTTGTCTGTGTATATCCAAGGTGTGCAAGAGTTTTTCTCCTTTGTTTTGTGGGTTAGGGAAGAACGTAGGCAAATGAATAGCTTGGTTCAAGGATACCCTGGATACCACTTTTGGCATGAAAGTAGGATTGGTTCTCAGAGACACTCTATCCTGGTGAAAAATAAGGAAAGGCTGCACTGCCATTAATGCCTGTAACTCGGATACTCTTCTTGCTGAAGTGATTGCCAGAAGGAAAGCAGTTTTCCAAGATAAAAACTAAGTCTGCTGATGCTGCTGGTTCAAAAGGAGGTAGTGTCAATTTTTCTAGCACAAAATTGAGATCCCATGCAGGTAGAGGGGGTCTCCTTGGAGGTTTAACATTTTTGATCCCTCTCAAAAATTGTCTGAGTAGAGGGTGAGAGAAGACAGGAGGATCCATATTGTATTCTGCTGAAATTGCTGAAGCATGAATCTTAATGGAAGAGTAAGACAGGCCATTGTGGAACAATTCTGCTAAGTATTCTAGGATGTGTGCTAGGTTTGCCACTGTGACATCTGTGCCCTTTGATGTGCTCCAAATGAGGAATCTTTTCCATTTAGCTGAGTATGTCTTCCTTGTGGAGGGTCTGCGAGCCTCCAGGATAATGTCCTTGACCCTCTGAGATAAGACAGTTTGGTTTGGTTTTAAGCAATTTTCCAGGCAGTTAGTTGCAGTGTTTTCAAGTTTGGATGCAGGGTCTTGAAATTGTTCTACGTTAGAAGAAGAGGCCATAGGGGTAGAGGCCATGAGTTCGCCTGAGACATGCTTCTCAGAAGCGGATACCAGTGTTGTCTTGGCCAGTCCGGAGCTATTAGTATCACCTTTGGCTGTTCCTCCCTGATCTTCAGTAGAACCTTGTACATCAATGGGAGAGGTGGGAATGCATACACTATTAGGGCATTCCAGCTGAAAGAGAGAGAGTCCACCCTCCAGGCTTGTGGGTGTTATGTCCTTGAGCAGAATTTCTTCAGTTGGTGGTTGAGAGGGGAGGCGAACAGATCTATCTCTGGCAATCCCCATTTCTTTGTTATGAGTTTGAAGATGTCTGGATGCAGCATCCATTCGTGAGCATCCGTGGTAGTCCTGCTTAAGCTGTCTGCTAGTGAATTCTCTTTTCCTGGTACAAATATGGCCTGCAGCTGGATATTGAGATTCAGGCCTAAGTTCCACAGATCCATTGCCATCCGGCATAGAGGGTAGGAGTGCGTGCCTCCCTGTTTGTTTATGTACCACATGACCGTGGTGTTGTCTGTCCTTATAAGCAGATGTCCTTGCTGGAGGAATGGTTTGAATGCCTCGATTGCATGTTTCACTGCCAGCATCTCCTTTTGGTTTATGTGCAAGTTTAGCTGTCCTTGAAGCCATAGTCCTTGGATACATTTGTTCTCCATGTGTGCTCCCCATCCTAGGTCTGAGGCGTCCGTGGTGATGGTCTGCCTTGGTTTTGGTTTGTTGAAAGGCAACCCTCTGTTGGACTGGCAGGCCTGAGCCCACCACAGGAATTCCTTTTGAAGGCATGGAATGATTGGTATCACAGTTTCTAGACTGTGTCTGTGTTGAGACCATACATTCCTTAGGTACCATTGTAATTTCCTCATATGCAGCCTGGCATGTGGGATCAAGATTATCCAGGATGCCATGAAACCCAGGGCCTGCAGGACTTTCCTTGCAGTAAGCTGAGTTTGTCTTGTCAAAGTCATGAAGTAATCTGGAAGTTGTTTTTGTTTTTCTTCTGTGAGAAAAGCCATCTGAGTTATTGTGTCCAGATCCGCACCCAAAAAGGTTATCCTTTGGGATGGCACTAGTCTTGACTTTTGGATGTTGACTGTGTATCCCAAGGCCTGTAGCAGGTGTGTGACATAGGCCAAATCCTTTATCAATTTTGTCTTGTTGTCCGCTTGTATTAGGCAGTCGTCCAGGTATGGGTAGATTTGAATTCCCTGAAGTCTGCAATGTGCAACTACTGATGCCAGGCATTTCGTGAATACTCTGGGCGCAGTAGATAAGCCAAAGGGTAATGCTGAGAATTGATAATGCTCTGATCCTGCAAGAAATCTGAGGTGTCTTCTGCAATCTGGTCGGATAGGGACGTGCAGGTATGCCTCCTTGAGATCTAGAGTCACCAGCCAAGACTCCTTGTCCAACATGGGAAGTTGCTGTAGGGTCAGCATTTTGAATTTTGGCACAATGAGATATGTGTTCAGTGCGGACAAGTCGAGAATAGGCCTCCATTGGTTTTCTTTTCTTGGTACAAGGAATAGTCTGGAGTAAAATCCTTGGCCTTGTTCCATAGATGGTACCCTTTCTATCGCTTTCATCTGAAGTAAATTTTTGATTTGTCTTAAAGCATCTGGCTTCTGGTTTGGTGGTAGGTTTGGCATTCCGCTCCTTTTTGGTAAAGTGTGGAAGTGAAACCTGTATCCTTTGTCTATTGTTTGCAATGTCCATGTGTCCTTTGTAATGCAATGCCAGTTTTTTGAGAATAAAGCCAGCTTTCCGCCCAAAGGAGCTTCCAGTTGTTCCCTGGTAGGCGGAATCAGAGTCAAGTCATTGTGTCTGTCCTGTGGTAGTGGTCGTAGCTGCAGTTGTGGCACTACTCCTCTGGTTGGCAGGCTGCCACTGACGGCCCCTATAGGCACCCTTTGATTGACCTCTGCCTTGAGGGCGTCTATTTCTGCCCCTCTGGGCTCTGGAGGTGGCTGGAAAGGACCAATTCTTGGAAGGCCAGTTTCTGCTGAACCTCGGAGGTTGGACCTGTAGAAATTCCTTTACTGTTTGCACAGATCTGGCTTTTTCTTCCACTTTCTTTAGAATCTCCTGTGCAGGGGAGCCAAATAAACTTTGTTTCTCCATTGGAGCATCTAGGAGCTTAGCCTTGACATGGTCTGGCAGGGATTGCTCTTTTAGCCAGGCATGCCTACGAATTACTGCCCCAGTCATAGCTGATCTAAATGAAGCCTCCAGTGCATCATAGCCACATTTTAAGAAATGATTACTGACCTGCTGAGAGTTGTGTACCAAATCCTGAAGGGATTTACGGTCTAAAGGTTCTGGAGAAGAAAGCTTCTTATTCAGCTGATCTAACAAATATTCTTGGTACTGTATCATATGAAATTGACAGTTTAGTGCCCTGGCAGAAAGAGTAGCAGATGTATAAACCTTTTTACCCCATCTCTCTAATGCTCTAGACTCTCTTTCAGAGGGTAGGGGATTTTTGGCAGTGGCAGCTGCAACACCTTTTGGGCCCTGTGAAATAGTTTCTGGGTCTGCAGCATGGGCTTTATACAGGTGGAAGTGAGAATCCGGGACCCTGTAATATCTGTCAGGTTTGGCAGGGGCCGGGGGAAGAGAATCAGGTGCAGAACTAACATCATTATACACATCATCAATTACGGTTAGCACTGGTGGTATGGCTAAGGGCCTATGCTGGGGCAAATGTAAAAAGGTCCTTAGTCTTTTTCTAGAATCAGAAAAATCCTGGCCCTGCCATTGAAAGTGTTCCCTCAGAGTGCAAGGTCTCCCCAAAGGAAAATTCTTCAGGAGGGGAGGCCAAAGGAATAGAATCTTCAGCATCTGAATCCTCATAAGGAGGATAGGCCCCTTCCTGATGGTCTGACAAATCAGATCCATCCGTGGAGTAATCAGAGGAGAGAGGTTCAGAGGGTTCAGTCCTAGGCCTTTTGTCTGGTGGAGGTTGTGAGGCCCTGTCTGGGTGAGGTTGGGAACCCCTAATCAAGGATATAAGGTCCTCAGCAAGACTGAGAATCTGAGAACTCGAGGAAGGCCTCTGAGAAGTAGATTTGGCAGGTAAAGCTTTTGAAAGTTTGGCAGCTTTAGCCCTGGAGAAGGCCTTAATAGACATAGAAGCTGGGGGCCTAGCTGCCCCACGTGCAGGAGTAGAAATGTCCAATGGAATGGTGTCGGACAAATCTTGAGCGCTAGCTTCGGTAGGGATTTCTGAAGCCGACTCAGCCGGGGCCTCTCTGACCTCGGTTGTCGGAGGCATGGTTTCTGTCGTAGTAAGAACAGAGGGCTCGGTTTCAACCGAGACACTCACGGTAGGCCTAGCCGTGGTTTCAGCCGAAACCGCGGGCCACGAGTGTCTGTACTTTTCCTTGCGTTTTTTGGCCAAATGCGTAGTCGGAGTCTCCGACGGCATTTTATATGCAAAAGCGGATCCGAAAAATTCTTCTGCAAACTCCGACCGACGTCTAAGAGTCAGTCGGTTGAAGGAGGCACAGGCTAAACAAGCTGATACGTCGTGGTCTGGGCCTAAGCAAGGAAGGCAGTAAGAATGGAAATCCTTATGAGGTATTTGTTTCCCACAAGTTAAACAATTACTTACTTTGTCTGACATCGGCTGAGGCAAGAAAGAGTCCCCAACAGGGTACTTAGCTTTTTGAAGTCTTCGGTAGCTGAAATCTCTGGATCTGACCGACCGGCACTTGCGAACAGCTTCTGCTTCGGGCACCGCACGGCAAGAAAGACTGGGGAAAATGGCGTCGGCTGATGCCTTTATACCCCAGAAGCTGTGACATCGGGGAAAGTGCGACATCAGCCGAGGCCAGACGCAGACTTTGGAATCCGGCCGACCGAAGGGCTGCCTGAGGCAGGACAACCCGTATGTTATGACTGCAGATGCATCCTTGAAGGACATCTTTGAGAAGTCGATTAGCTTCCCTTTCCATTTATTTAGAAAATCAGCGCTTGAAACTCCAACAAAATTCACACCTCTGCCATTTCAGCCCACATCCCTATTCCTCCTATCTTTTCTAAACCCCTTATAAAACAATTCCTTAGGGGAGTGATTCACATCAGTCCTTGCAGGAGGCAACCCACACCTCTAAGGGACCTCAATTTTGTTATGGAGAAATTGACAGTACCCCCCCCCTCCCAAACCAGCAGCTTCTGCTGAATTAAAATTCTTAACTTGGAAGACTGTCCTTTTACTGGCCATCACTTCAGCTAGGAGGATCTCTAAAGGTGCAAGCTGTCATGGCAGTGGAACCATTTCTCATATTCCACCCAAACACAGGATACAAGATGCCATGTAGCCTAATGCTCTGAGGAATTCCCTGGCAGAGAGGCATTGTCTCTGCATAAAGTTTTGGAAGTACTGAGTCAGGAAGGAGACTTTTCTGGAGGGAGGTAGGACAGCCTTTTGAAGGCAGGAAACCAGAGCAGCCCCCAGAAAAACTATCCTAGTGGATGGGTCTGTGTTGGAATTGAAGATTTATGGTGAATCCCAAGGAAGTGAGGAGGTACTGAGTGAAGGCCAGATCCTGGAGGAGCTTTGACCAACTTATGGCTTAAATGAGGCAATTGTGTAGAAAGGAGTAAATCTGGATCCCTATTGTTCTGCAGAAGGGAATCACGGGAGTTTAACACTTTGTGAAGACCTTGGGAGCAGTCGTCAAGCGAAAGGGCAGCGCAGTCAACTGAACGTGACTGGCACCTGCTCTGAAACAAAGAAAACTTCTGTATGATTTCTCTATACGAATGTGCAAGTAAGCATTTTTTAGGTCTAAGGTGACCATTAAGGCATGAGAGGCTATCATAGGAAGAAGTTTTTGAACAGCCAACACTGAATTTTGGTACCAGCAGGGACTGACTGAAGATGGACAAATCTAGAATAGGGCACCAAGAGCTTTTCCTTCTGGGAATAAAACCCCTTCTCTATTTGGTGTTCTGGTACCAGTTCCACTGTTCCCTGTGAGAATAGATTGTAAATCTGAGAAAAGGCCTTCGCTCTTTGACTTTGTGGAATATACCGACAGAGTATGGCTCTTTGAAAGTAAGCCTGTAACCATACGAAATAACTTTCAGAACCCACATGTATGAAGTAATGAGGGACCAAATTTCTTTGAACAGGGACAGCCTTCCTCATAGCTTTTTTGGAGAGCGTGGGGATTTCAGGACCCTGTGGCCTAGAACTACACAATCTGGGGGTTTCCCCAGAGTACACTGTCTGGGCCTTTGTGACTGATGCTGCCTTTAAGGCCTTTTCCTCTGGGGTTTCCTTAGGCCGCTTTTTGATTGACAGGGAAACAGCCAGTGTTTTAGTGGGAAAATTCCTACTAAACCTATGAGGCTGAACCTGGAGGAGCTACTTGACAGGTTGCATAAATTTTGCTTAATCTTCCATCTTCAAGCACAGCCTCAGATTTTGGCCCAAAGAGGAAAGTCCTTATCCAGGGGTACATCCAGAAGTTTGGATTTGACATGGCCTGGCAGGGTCTGTTCCCCAAGCCAAAGATGCCTTCTAATAACAGAACCAGATAGAGAAGCTTGGCTACAGGCCACCACAGCATCACAGCCACAGTGTAATGAGTGCCTAGCCACCTGGGAGCTGGAATGGCAAAGGTCCAACAATTCCTTGGAAATACTCTTGTCCTTCAGGGAGGATAATTTGCTTCATTTGATCTAAAATACTTTGTTAGTATTTTATCATATGAAACTGGCAGTTAAAAGCCCTCATGGCTAGTGTAGCAGAAGTGTAGACTTTTTTTTTATTTTTAATCAAACTATCAAGGGCCCTGCTTTTCTTTGTCAGCAGGTAAAGGATTTTTTTTTGAAGGGCTGGCTTTTTCTTCCTTAGGACTTGGAGTGACAACCTCTGGATCAGCAGAGGGTTTTTGAAGTGGTATTTATGAGAGTCCAGCACCCTGTAAAACCAAACTGGTGTTCAAAGGGCTGGAAGAAGAGAAACTGGATTTAAGGAAGAATCCATAAAAATTAGAAGTTATGTACCTACCATAACGTTCCATGTTAGTTGTCTTCTCTCGCCTTCTTTCTTGCTGGATGGGTTCGGAGCCGATCCTCGGCTCCGACTCGGCACTTGCTTAGCTTGAGAACGCCTTTTACCAGCTCGAGGCAACCCTATATCCCATGATGCAAGGCGAGACTACCTCAGATCTCGTTTGTTAGCTAAATAACCCTGCCAATAATACTAATCCCAAAGGAAGAGCACAACTAGCCTAGAAGAACTAGGCAAAAAGTTCTTAAGATAGACTCTCTAAAAAACTAAGGAGAGTGAATCTGAGAAACTCTTCAAGGTCTGTCCAGGCCAGGGGGAAGGAGGGAGGGACGCAAGAAAGAAGGCAAGAGAAGACAACTAACATGGAACGTTATGGTAGGTACATAACTTCTAAATGTTAAGTTGTCAATCTCGCCTTCATTCTTGCTGGATGGGACCGCGTCCCTAGCACCTGTATCCCGGGTGGCTCAATGGAACAGACTCTTGAGTACTGTGGAACCAAAACTGGCTCTGTCCCTGGAGGCCAAATCTAATTTGTAATGAGAGACAAAGGTATGAGGAGTGGCCCAAGTAGCTGCTGCACAAATGGTATCAATGGGTAGCCTATCCTGAAAAGCTGTAGAAGTGGATAGGCTCCTGGTTGAGTGTGCCTTCGGTTTTGAGGGTAGTTGCTTGCCTCTGAGCGAATACACGTAAGAAATGGTGGAAGATAACCATCTGGATAAGGTCACTTTTGATACTGGGAGACCTTTCCTGTTTCCTGCATAGGAGACAAATAATTGGTCTGATTTCCTGAATTGTTTAGTTCTATGCAAATAATACCTGAGCTGACGATGGACATCCAAAAAATGAAGTTTTTGTTCAGCTCTGTCAGAATAATTTGGGAAAAAACCTGGTAGATCGATGGATTAATTAATATTAGTTTGAGAAACAACTTTGGGGAGAAAGGATGGATTTGTTCTCAAGGATACTCTGTCCTTGTGAAAAACCAAGTAAGGGGAACGGATGCAGAGAGCTTGAATCTCGGATACCCTTCTTGCTGAAGTGACAGCCAGTAAGAATATAGTCTTCCAGGTCAATAACCTCAAGGAGCATGAAGCAGACGGTTCGAAGGGGGGTAAAATCAAGGATGCTAACATCAAATTCAGATCCCATTGTGGAGGAGGATGTTTTATTGGAGGCTTTAGGAGAAAAACTCCTCTCAGAAAAGCTTTGCATAGTCTATGTGACATAATGTTATGATCTTGCAAGCCAACATGATATTTGGAAATAGCCGCCAGTTGAACTTTGACTGCTGATGAAGAAGATCCTGACTGAAAAACTTCAGCTAGAAAATCTAAAACAGAATGCACAGGTGCAGTAAAGGGATCAATGTGCCTGGAGTTTGCCCAAAGGGAAAAACGTCGCCACTTGCTAGCATAAACCGTTCTGGTGGACGACTTCAAAGAAGCTATTAAGATATCTTTGACAGGATCAGAGATCATAGGAAGCCTGGCTAGGGAAGGAAGTGGAGCAACCAAGCAGTGAGGTTGAGAGAACGAATGGCCCGGTGCTGTTGACCCGATTGGTGGATCAAAAGATCCGGAACTGGGTCCAGATGCCAAGGCTGCACCAGGAGGTGACGATGCAGAGTCGGAAACCAAATTTGTCGAGGCCAGTAAGGGGCAATGAGAATCAACTTGGCCCTCAAAACGGTAGCTTTCTGAATGACCTGTGGAATTAAGGGGAAAGGAGGAAAAGCGTACAGAAGTCCCCGGGGCCAATCCTGGGTTAGAGAGTCTCTCAGGGGTTGGCCTGGTAGGGGAAGAGGGTGAAGAAGTCGGGGCATTTGTTGTTTTGGGGTGTAGCAAAAAGATCGCAACAAGGGGTGCCCCACTTCAGAAATATCTTGTCCACTATCGACTGATTGAGAGACCACTCGTGAGGCATGAGAATGGCTCTGCTCAGTCTGTCCGCTAAGAGGTTGGACCTGCCGGGGATGTGCGTTGCTATCAGAAACCGATGAGAGGAGATTGCCCATTGCCAAAGTCTGAGAGCTTCGACACAAAGGATAGGACCTGGTCCCGCCCTGCTTGTTGATGTACCAGACCACAGACATGTTGTCCGTTTGAACTGCAATAGTCCCCGCGGGAAGAAAGTTGTAGAGGGCTTGCAACGTTAAAAGCACCGCTCTCATCTCCAGGACATTTATGTGCAGATGGTATTCGATGGGTTGCCAAGTCCCGTGGACCATCCTGCCCTGATAATGCCCCCCCCACCCGATCAGAGAGGCATCCGTAGTGACTGTGGCAACTGGAGGAGGGGGAACAAATGGTCGGCCCTGATGAAGTAGAGGGGAAGATATCCACCAGGTTACATGAGTCCTGCACGATTGTGTAACCAAGATTTCGTGCCTCATAGGAAGGTTCTGGAACGACCACTGAGTGAATAACATCCACTGCAGAAGACGCATGTGGCGAGCTAATGGTAGAAGTACAATGGCCGCAGCCATAAGACCTAGAACTTTCAGAACCAATCTGGCTTTGACTTTGCTGCTCTGCAATAAAATCCGAACGTATTTTTGGATGTCCAGAATTCTCTGATCTGTTAGTCTGGCTAACAAACTGACGGTGTTTAATTCTGCGCCTATAAAGGTGATAGATTGGCAAGGCAGCAGAGAACATATTTGCAAATTCACCGATATTCCCAACCTTTTGCAAAGCTGCAGAGTGTAGTCTCTGCTCTGAAGAAGCTGATGCTTGGTGGTGGCGGAGAGGAGCCAGTCGTCTAAATAAGGAAACACCTGGAATCCTTGACGTCTCAGATGAGCTGTGACCACTGCCATGCATTTGGTAAACACTCTGGGGGCTGAAGTGAGGCCAAAGGGCAGGGCTCTGAATTGATAATGACTGGTCCCTAGCCGAAAGCGGAGAAACCTACTGGAGCGCCTGTGTATCTTTATGTGATAGTACGCGTCCTGAAGGTCTATCGAGCACATCCAGTTGTCCTTGCCCAGAAAGGGCAGAATGGACTGAAGCGTGACCATCCGGAATCTTGCCTTCTTGACAAATCTGTTTAGATTGCTCAGGTCTAAAATAGGTCTCCAATCTCCCGTCCTTTTGGAGACCAAAAAGAATCTCGAGTAGACGCTGGATCCAACTTGGTCTGCTGGAACAGTCTGGACGGCTCTTTTTTCTAGGAGCTTTGAAACCTCCTGTTTTGCCAAATCCCTTTGACCGGGTGAGATGTCTGGAAGGGATTGGTGAGGTATGGGATACCTTTCGAAGGGGATTTTGTAACCCTCGGATATGATCGACTGTACCCACATCTCTTGTGAAAGGGAACGCCAGGCTAATGGGTGCAGCGATATCCTTCCCCCGACTGCCTCCAAGGGTGGACAGTCGGGCAACACCTCAGGGATGCTGAAAGGGCTTCTCAGGAAGAGACTCCCTGTTGCCCTGATTCTGAGGACCCCCCCTGCCTCTAGGGCGGCATCTATTATTGTTACCCCCTCTGCCTCTGGGGGTAAACTGACCACGCGTGTCCAGCGCTGCTCCGTGGGCTTTACGGAACCACATCTTTCCTCCTTTCTGACCCTTGGGATAGGGTCTAGAAGGGGTGGAAAAATGGACTCCTACGGCAGAAAGAGTTTTGCCGTCTTGCTCACACCTGGTCAAGGTTTCCTTCACCTGAGGTCCGAACAAAGCCGAACCGTCAAAGGGGGTATTGGTGAAGGACGCCTTAAAGGAGTCAGCGAAATTACAAAGCTGCATCCAGGCTTGATGTCTAAGAGCCACTCCTGTGCCTGCGGCTCTGCTCGCTCCATCGGCTGCATAGGATATGAGCCGCATGGAGGAGTTGGTTAAAGAATTTAGGATTGCTAGCTGTGAGGCAATCTTGTCTTGAGCCCCAGCAGCTGAAGGATCCTGAACCACTTCTAGTTCCTTGAGAATATCTCTCTGAAGTCTGGTGAAATGACAAAGGTAGTTCACCGAACGCATAGCAAAGGTCGCTGAAGAAAACATCCGCTTGCCATACCTGTCCATGGTCCTAGAATCTTTGTTAGGAGGATGGACAGGCACTGAAGGATCCGCAAGTTCCTTCTTGGTGGCCGCCGCCACCACCATAGCATCCACAGAGACGCCCTTAGAAAGAAACTGCTTGTCTGAAGGGGCCGTAATAAATTTGGATGGCCTCCTGGGGACCGGTTCCACAGAATCTGGAGCTGCCCACGCCTTCCGAGCCACTACCTGCATAAGTGGGTCGAAAGGCGGAGACACCCAGGAGGTGTAGGGTTGGGATCCAAAAGCCTCCAGGTATACAGACTCATCCTCGGAGGGGTCAGTGGAGGGCCAGTTCCCCCTCTGTTTGAAGAGTTCAAGGATGTCTGAAAAGGAGACATCCTCAGAGGGGGACCGTGGGGAACCCTCCAACTCATCTAAGTCGGTATCAGATGTTGTAGACTCAGGGGAGTCTGTGTGTTTCCTCTTACACGTCCTCTTCCGAGGGGGTTCCCCTGCAGGATCAGGAGAAACCTCGGAAGAGGAAGTTATTCCCAATGGGGAAACCTGGGGCGATGGATCCCTGGGCCTGACAGCAAGAGGCTGGCAAGAGACATCAACAGGCACCGAAGAGGGAGGAGCTAAAGGGATGGACCGTTGACCTGGGTCAGGTGCCAGGACACTCATCACCTCAAAGGCTCCTCTTCCCAGGGAGGCCAGAATATTCCCGTTCCGAAGAAATAGGAATTCCCAGCTCCACTGAGAGAGAAGGCTCCGAGGCCGATGTCAGTGCCGAGCTTACCAAAGCCGAAGCCCCGAGAGGGAGAGCGGGGTCGGACAAGGGTCCGATGCCACTGGCCCCCTCGGAGCCAACAAGGGAAACTCGACGACCGGATCCCTCCAAGGAAGGTCTCATTGAGGAGATCGGAGCCGAAAGGGGATGTATCGGTTCAGGCACCGACACGGTCGCTGTCCCGAGAAGCTCCGGCTCCGAACTCTGGAGGGGAGTCGGAGGAGGAAGTTCAAGGGGAAGAGCAATAGCCGAAGTCTGCTGAGACGGGCTATGGAGCATTTGGGCTAGTGCCTGTGATTTCAACAGCCTGCTTACCACCCTCTCTAAATCGTGGTCAGACAGCCTGGAAGATCTCGAAGATCGGCTCCGATGACACCGTTCCGACAAAAGAGGAGACCTCGGAGCCGAGTGGATTGATTCCAAAGAAGGGGACCGAGATCTCTTCTTGGACGAAGCCATCGGAGCCGACGTCCTCTGGGTTCCAGATGGAGCCGAAGGCTTCTCGACTCCGATACTGGATAACACGTCGGCTCCAGCCGGAGCAGACAAGGCAACTGTAGATTGAGTGTCGGAGCCGGTAGGAACCGACACTACCACATCAGAGGTAGAAAGATCGGTTCCAGCCAGAGCCGATCTCGACTCCGAAGGAGTCGGAGCCACCGGGGAAGGCTTAACAACTGTAGCCTGAACCTTAGGGGGCTTTGAAGGTTTACTCGACCCAGTCTTAGTGGGTGAACCTTCTGGCTTTAATAAGCCAGGGAGGATCAACTTGTTCCTCCTCTCCTGCAGGACTCTCTGGCTAAAAGAATGACATATGGCACAGGAGTCCTGCAGGTGTAAAGGCCCCAGGCAATAAACACAAGAAGTGTGACCGTCTGTCAGAGACATTTTCTGACAGCACGAGTCACACTTCTTGAAGCCTGAGACCTTTCCTTCCCTAGACATAGTCTAAGTAAAAACAACACTCACACACACTAACAGTCACACTATTAATCCCAAAAAACACACACACAGATAGGGATTAAGAAAAAGAGGCCTAGACCTAACTGAAAATATAAACTTAAGTATTTAACTAGAAAGTTTAAATAAAGGGGAAATAGGGTGGGCTGTAGAAACACTACACACTATCTGATTATGAAATAGAGAAAGGGAGAGAAAAAACCCTGAATAAATTGTTTGAAAATTCAAACTCACCTGAGCTGGCAAAAAAAGAGACCTCTTCGCAAAGCGGCAAACGAGATCTGAGGTAGTCTCACCTTGCATCATGGGATATAGGGTTGCCTTGAGCTGGTAAAAGGAGTTCTCAGGCTAAGCAAGTGCCGAGTCAGAGCAGAGGATCGGCTCCGAACCCATCCAGCAAGAATAAAGGCGAGATTGACAACTTAACATCATCCTCTACCACCTCCAACACAGGAGGAATAGCCAAAGGTTTGTGTTTGAGGAGGTTAAGGAACTCCCTAACCCTCCTTTTAGATTGCAGGTATTCCCATGCCTTCCACTGGAAATGTTCTCTCATGGCATGTAGTGTTTTCCCAAAAGTGACATCTTGAGGAGGTGAAGCTGAAGCCAGATACTCTTCATAATCTGAATATTCAAAAGAAGGAAGCCTCCCTCCTCAAAGAGACTCCTCCTGGTCAGAATTCTCATCTGAATCAGGAGGTTTAGAAAAAAATTCATAGGTAGGCTCCTTATTCCTTTTCCCTGGAGAAGACTCCAAAGGGGGCTGCCTAGCAATGCCTATAGAAATAAGGTCTTCAGAGCCAATCTCACCAGGTCTTGCTGATAATCCCTGTGAAAGGGAGCCGGTAAGCTTAGGCATAGGGCCTAAAGTAGAACTCTTCGTACAGGTAAGTTTTGGGCTTGGGCCTAGGTATGTCTCCTCAATCCTCACGTCAGTCTCTTTCGATTGAAGAACCGATGCAGGCTGATGCCTCAAAGGAACTTTGCCAGTAAAAGATCACTCACTGGAAGGCGAGGTCTGCTGAGTGACTCCAGACCCGAACAATGAACTGAAAGCCAAGGCCCGTGCAGAAGTTGAGAGACTTGACAGTGTGTCAGACTCCGTATGGGTCTCAAAAGACGCATGTGCCACCACCTCGGTCAAAGAAGGGGGCTGCAAAAGCACCTCACCTTCCTCAGCGATGACAAGCCTTGGAGGACCATCAGACTAAACGGTTGACATCACAGGCCCTGATCTTGGGTCTTTTTTCCTTGTCCATCCTACCCTTAGGGAGCTGAAACTCAGGACGACCAGTGGACGGTACTGGATGAATCAGAGGTAGACGGCCGACTAAGATGCCTTGCTAAGATTTCGGCCCTATGCCCACCAGCTCTAGAACTGAAAGAGGTGCATAAATGGCAACAAAGGACATAGTGATCTGAGCCTAGGCAGGTGACACACAGCAGAGACAATTGTTAACCTTATATGACATGGGTTAAAGCAAGAAAAAAATTCCCTAACGGGGTACTTGGCTTTTAGACGACTTCTCTCTGGCACGGACTGACTGAAGCACTGAAACACTGCTTCTGGCTCCAACGGCAAGAAAGTACTGATGTCATGACATTGGTTGGTTCCCTTTATACCAAAGTGTACTGACATCAGGACAGGAAATCCCCTAGGTTTAGGTGAAGGGAGACTTTTACTCTGGTAGTTGGGCCAGCTAATGGCCTCCAAAGCAGGAAATCCCACAAGTCAGGACTGCTACAGCAGGAAATCCTGCAAGTCAGGACTGCAACAGTGAAAAACAAAACATCTACTACTAGGTGACGATCTTGACGAAGACTGCAGCAGTTTTGCATAAGCATCTTCCCCGGACATAATGGAACCACCACCACCTAAGCTGGTTAACTTTCAACATAGCCAGGTACAAAAGTCTATACTTCTACCCATTCTCCTTGGCTAAATGCATGGCTGGTCTGAATTCCACACGCCAGTGGTGAATTTCAAGAAAATTATACTGCTTCACACAGATCCCTGTGCTGTTTATTGTTAGAATATTCCCTGGTTATAAATATTGCTTAATACCTTTTCCTTGTCAGCGCAAGAGAAATTTTGACACAATTAGTCAGAGATTCCACTGCCTACTAGCTTGTAAAAGAGGCACCCTAAGTGTATTCTTGATAATCAGTTCCCATTAATCAAGCTTGAGGATTATAAATTTTTGTGCTGTACAATCTGATCCTTCAGCTCTCTTGGACACCCCCATGATGCAGAATTTACTCCTTTATTTTCTGACGCCCAAGAACACAATTTTGGTTTCAAGCACTTCAATTTTGGCTTCAGCTTGTTACAAACACTACTGCAAGTCCATAATCTCACCATCATGGTTTGTAAGTTGATCTGAGTGGTAACCTGTTACAGCCACTTCTACTTATTTGTGTTTGTCTGCTTTAGTGACTTAATCCAACAAAGTACTGTTGATCTTCTGAATTTCATGAATAATAGAGTCAAATTTTTTAACTATGTTTCATGACTCACTGCATCAATACTTGAAGGATGTCGGAGAAGAGTGTGAAGGTTTATTGCTTGCTCGGTAAGATTGAGACAAGCTTGCAACTCTAGATCAGTTAATCCAAATTTATTTATTACTAAAATCACAAATCTCCTTAACAGAGATAAATACAACTATATATATTAATAACATCATGGGGATGTGGAAAAAGAAGTTATGTCTTACCATAACGTTCCATCTGTATTGTTGATACTCGTTCCGTCATTACACATGGGTAACAGTTCCGACTTCGGAACTGAGCTGGCCATTTTCCAAGCTTCCGTGAGCTTCAAACTCTCAAGCTAAACTCTTAGCCACAATCCTCCTCTCCCTGTTACCTCAGATTGAGTTTGCAAGTCAAAGAAGGTAGAGGCGACCTCTGGTTAAATAATCTAAGAGAACCGGATGGTGAGATCCACTAGAAACCACAGGAGGGGGAAGAAGGGAGGGTCGTAATGACTGAAGGAGGATCAACAATACAAATGGGACTTTATCAGATGAAGTTGTGTTACCATATTGTCAATCCTCATTCATTCCTTACGCATGGGACAGAGTCCCCAACTACCTCTATTCCTTGGAGGCTCTCATGCAAGGACATTCCTGAGCACCATAGAACCGAAAGATGCTCTTCCCCTGGAGGCCAAGTCCAATTTGTAATGAGTGATGAAGGTATGAGGCGTAGCACAAGTTGCAGCAGCACAGATGTCATGCAAAGAAGCTCTAGCATGGAAGGCAGCAGAAGTTGCCACAGACCTTGTAGAATGAGCTTTCATGGTAGTAGGCAACGAGATATTGCATTGTGTGTAAACGAAGGTCACACAGTCCTTCAACCATCTAGCTAATGTGTAATCCAACACAAAGCACCTCGAATACCAGCAGTAGTAGGCACACAGTTTATTCAAAAAAGCTGAACAGTTCACACAAAATCCACGTTAACGCTGAATATAAAATAACTACGTTTTCGTCCTGAACTTCATCAGATAGTGGTCGTCTGTTTAATTACTCACTTATATACCCTTAAACCAATTTGAATTAACCAATAGTAAAATTTCGCCATTTGTGTGAATGTAAATGTATGTAAGAATGCATTCAAATATATTTTTAAAATCCCTAAGTTGTAAAATGAACTTACTATATATAAATATAAAATGTTAAACCACATTAAGCAATAATATCAATAAAACATAAAAACATCATGTTGAATAACATTATGTACATGTAAAATGTAAAATATATAAAGTGCATAGTGTTATATGAACAAACAGACATAGTTCCATCTACTGGCAATAATAAATATTGCACTCATTTGTCATAATTTTGCAGATCTCAATTTTAACACTGGGGTAAGGGAGATCATGTCATTTAACCCAGGAGGCTTACTGGCTTCCAAAACAATTTGCCAGTATAACTCCCTATATTCCACCAGCGTCTCCCACATCCCACATCCCACCCCTAGGCAAAATAATGGGTATAGTTCCCCATACTAAAGGGGTGGCGTAAGCCACAAAACGATGGGCTAGGCTTGTAAATGCCCTCGGGCAGATAGCCTAGTATGAACCTATGAACCTATAACCTCCAATATAAAAAAATGAAATTCTGCTTCTAAACATACCTTAGTATGTTTATATAGGGAATTTGTTTCACATTTAGTTCTTATATCATAGGTGTGCTCATAGATTCTCTGTTTGATTTTTCTCTCACTCTTCCCAACGTAGAAAGCATCACATTTTTTACACAGGACTAGGTAAATTATCCCTTTGGTACAACAATTAGCAAAAGTTTGTAAGGTCAACTTTTTGTTTCTAGCTTGTAGATAGACAGAATCCCCTGTTATAAGGTAGGGGCAATAGTTGCAAGTACCACATTTAAATAAACCTTTTCTCTTGTTGCTATTTGTACCATTCCACTCCCTCATCCCTCCTTTTTCAAACATATCTTTTAAATTATTGCCCTTCCTATAGATATATTTTAGGTCTTTGTCAAAAATATGACTTAAATCAGATACCTTGGAAAAGTTCTTCCACTCCTTATCAATAATTTTCCTAATCAATCCTGATTGTCCATCATATGTGGTGATTATATTTTTAATGTTAAATTTAATTTTACTTCTAAAAAGACTATTAACAGTAATTTTAAAGGCACATATGTGCAAAGGCTTGAGGACTTGGATTATTTTTTGTACAAATTCAAAATGCTCGAGATGGACAATGCGTATTTAAAATATTGTTTACAGCGCAAAATAGTGCCTAAAGGTCTTAGGGTATGCAAATATCCTAACAAAGTTGTTGAAGGTACTGAATTTTACAACCAGTTAATAGAAGCATTTGATAACTGTGGATTTGATATAATGAAAGCTATTATAAGGAAAGTACAGTTTTGTACCTACCATAAATGTAGATGTCCGAACTGGATAGCATCTGCAGTCATAACAAGTGGGTTGTCCTGTCGTCAGGCAGCCCTGCAGTCGGCAGTTCCAAAGTCGGGTCCGGCTTCGCTGATGTCGCACTCCACCCGACGTCATCTCTGTTGGTCTTCGGGTATAAAAGCATCAGCCGACGCCATTTTCCTCAGTGTTTCTTGCCCCAGATGCCAGTAGCCCTCTTGCAGGCTAAAATTTGGATAGATGCCAATGTTTCCAAATAGATAAAGGTAAACACAAAAATAAGCATATATGTACATATATACAAACAAATACACCATGAAAGACTCCCCCCCAACAGCTAGCTATTAGGAGGGTAAACACCCTAGGAGTACCACAGAGGGGAAGGAGGGAGGGTAATCCTGACTGCAGATGCTATCCAGTTCGGACATCTACATTTATGGTAGGTACAAAACTGTACTATGTCCTTCATGGATGCATCTGCAGTCATAACAAGTGGGTAGAATACCATAGCCAACTAGGGAGGAGGATAAAAGTAGATTATGGTGTGTTTAGGATCCCTTGCAGTACAGCAGTGGCAAACCCTGCTCGGGATCTGGAATATAGAGGCAAATTATAATGCTTGGCAAATGTATGCACGGAGGTCCAAGTAGCCGCCTCAATAATGTCTTTAGTTGCCACTCCTCGTAAGAAGGCTGTGGTAGTGGCTGTTGCCCTTGTAGAATGAGGTCTTATGTTCTGTGGAATTGGTTTTCCATGGAAGGAGTAACAGTATCGTATGCAATTTCCTATCCATTTGGAGATTGTCTGTTTGGAAATAGCTTTTCCTTCCCTTCCTGTTGCATAGGCTACAAAAGTTGGTCAGTCTTTCTGCTATTTTTGTTCTGTCCAAGTAGTAAGCGTAGCTGTCTATGTACATCCAAGGTATGCAGTATTCTTTCCCTCTGTTTTGTGGGTTGGGAAAGAAGGTAGGTAGGTGGATTGCCTGGTTTAAAGATACTCTGGATACCACCTTGGGCATAAATGTAGGATTAGTCCTCATGGACACTCTATCTTGGTGGAAGATTAGGAAGGGTTGCACTGCCATTAAGGCCTGTAGTTCTGAAACCCTCCTTGCTGAAGTAATTGCCAGTAGGAAAGCAGTTTTCCATGACAGGTGTTGTAGGTCTGCTGTTGCTGCTGGTTCAAAGGGTGATAGTGTCAACTTTTCTAGCACAAAGTTTAAATCCCAAGCTGGTAATGGTGGTTTCCTTGGAGGTTTTACATTCTTGATTCCTCTGAGGAACTGCCTGAGCAAAGGGTTGAAAAAACAGGTGGATCAAAGCTGTATTCTGCTGAAATAGCTGATGCATGTATCTTGATGGAGGAGTAGGACAGGCCTGAATGAAGAAGTTCGCCAGATACTCCAGAATGTTAGGCATATCTATGTTTGACACATCTTTTCCTCTTTCCGTACTCCAAATGACAAACCTTTTCCATTTTCCAGCATAGTTCCTTCTTGTTGAAGGTCTGCGTGCTTCAAGAATAATGTCTTTAACTCTTTGGGAAAGTTCTGGATTAGCTGCTGCTATGTGATGTTCCATGCAGTCAGTTGCAGCGTTTTAGGTTTGGATGTATGATGCTGTAGTTGTTCTGAGTTAACATCAAAGGCATCAGGGTATTGGCCACATATTGTTCGAGACATGCTCTTCAGTAGTGGGTACCAGTGTTGTCTTGGCCAGTTTGGAGCTATCAGGATTATCCTTGGGCGTTCTTCCTTGATTTTTAGTAGTACCTTGTGTATCAAAGGAAGAGGTGGGAATGCATATGCTGTTAGGCCTTTCCAGTTGAAGGAGAGTGAGTCCACTTTCCATGCTAGTGGGTGGAATGTCCTTGTGCAGAATTTTTGAGCTGGTGATTGAGAGGTGATGCGAATAGGTCTATCTGTGGCATTCCCCATTTCTTTGAGATGGTCTTGAAGATGTCCGGTGCAGCTTCCATTCGTGGGCATCGAAGTGGTTCTGCTTAATATGTCTGCTAGAGTATTGTCTTTCCCGGTACAAATATTGCCTGTAACTGAATGTTGTAGCTGAGTGCCAGGGTCCACAGCTCCAAGGTCATTCTGCATAAGGGGTATGAATGAGTGCCTCCCTGTTTGTTGATGTACCACATGACTGTGGTGTTGTCTGTCCTTATCAACTGGCCCTCTTTGAGGAATGGTTTGAACTTTTGGATTGCCAGTTTTACTGCCAGCATTTCTTTTAGATTGATGTGCAGGTGAAGTTGATCCTGTGTCCACAATCCTTGCACGCATTTGTCCAGCATGTGGGCCCCCCATCCTAGGTCTGAAGCGTCTGTTGTGATGGTCTGGCTTGGTTGACATCTGCGAAAGGGTAGGCCTGGGTTTGAGTGGCATGCCTGAGCCCACCATAGGAACTCCTGTTTTAAGCATGGAATTAGTGGGATTTCTGTTTCTAGACTGTGTCTGTGTTGGGACCATAAATTCTTTAGGTACCACTGTAGTTTCCTCATATGTAGTCTGGCAAATGGGACCAAGATTATGCATGATGCCATGAAGCCCAAGGCCTGCAGAACTTTTCTTGCTGTTAACTTGTTCAGTTTTGTTAGTGCCAAGAAGTAAAGAGGAAGTTCTTTTGTTTTCTGTAGTCAGGAATGCCATTTGTTGTACTGTGTCCAATTCCGCCCAAGAATGTCCTTGTTTGGGATGGTATCAGCCTTGACTTTTGTAAATTGACTGTGTATCCCAGTCCTTGTAGCAAGTAAATGACCCTTTGTAAATCTGTTGTCAGCTTGCTTTTGTTGTCCCCTTGTAGCAGGCAGTCGTCCAGGTATGGGTAAATTTGAATTCCCTGTAGTCTGCAATGGGCGATTACTGATGCCAGGCATTTTGTGAATACTCTGGGCGCAGTAGATAAGCCAAAGGGCAATGCTGAGAATTGATAGTGCTCTGATCCTGCAAGAAATCTGAGGTATCTTCTGCAGATTGGTCGAATGGGGACGTGCAGGTATGCCTCCTTGAGATCTAGAGTTACCAGCCAAGACTCCTTGCCCAGCATGGGAAGAAGTTGCTGTAGGGTCAGCATTTTGAATTTTGGGACAATGATGTATGTATTTAAGGTGGACAGGTTAGAATTGGTCTCCAACTTTTTCCTTTCTTGGATCTAGGAATAGTCTGGAATAGAATCCCTTTCCTTGTTCTGCTGTTGGCACTCTTTCCACAGCTCTCATGTTTGCTAACACCATTATCTGGCGTAGAGCCTCTGTTTTTTGATTTGGAGGTAGATTTGGCATTCCTCTTTTGACTGGTAAAGTGTGGAAGTGAAACCGGTAACCTTGATCTATGGTTTGTAAAATCCACTTGTCTTTTGTTATGTAGTGCCAGTTCTTTGAAAATAAGGTTAACTTTCCGCCTAGAGGAGCTGCTATTTGTTCCCTGGTAGGCGGAGTTAGGATTAAGTCACTGTGGTTGTGCTGAAGTAGTGGCAGTGGCTGTGTCTGTGCCTCTGTTGTTACCTTGCCACTGTCGTCCTCTGTAGGCACCTCCTCTGGATTGGTTTCTGCCTCTGGAGCGTCTATTCCTGCCCCTTTGAAATTTTGTGGAGTCAGGAAAGGACCAATTTTTGGCAGGCCAGTTCCTGCTAAACCTTGGGGGTTGAACCTGCAAGAAATCTTTAACAGTCTGAACAGATTTTGCCTTTTCTTCCATTTTCTTCATAACCTGCTGGGCAGGTGTACCAAACAAATATGTCTTGTCCATAGGAGCATCTAGCAACTTAGCTTTAACATGATCCGGTAAAGCTTGTTCCTTTAGCCATGCATGCCTTCTTATCACTGTGCCTGTCATGGCTGATCTAAATGAAGCCTCCAGTGCATCATAGCCACATTTTAAGGAATGGTTGCTAACCTGTTGTATGTTATTTACCATCTCTAATACATATTTCTTATCAAGAGATTCATCAGTGGTTAGTTTTTAGTTAACTGATCAAGCATAAACTCTTGGTATTGTATCATGTGAAACTGACAGTTTAAAGCTCTAGCTGAGAGAGTAGCTGAAGTGTAGACCTTTTACCCCATCTGTCTAATGACCTTGCTTCCCTTTCAGAAGGAATAGGGTTTTTAGCTGTGGTGGCTACTGCCTTGGGACCCTGGGATATAGTTTCTGGGTCTGCAAGTGGGGCCTTGTAAAGGTGGTGATGAGTATCTGGCACCCTGTAAAATCTGTCTGGTTTGGCAGGGGCTGGGGTAAATAATCTGGAGCGGAGCAAACATCATTGAAAGCATCATCCACCACAGAGAGAACAGGAGGTATAGCTAAGGGCCTGTGCTGTGGGAGGTGCAGAAAGGTCCTAAGTCTTTTTCTGGAGTCTGAAAAATCCTGTTGCTGCCATTGGAACTGTTCTCGCATGGCATGCAAGGTTTCCCCAAAGGAGAATTCTTCTGGTGGGGAAGCAGCTGGAATGGATTCTTCAGCATCAGAATCTTCAAAATTGGAGAAGGGAGCCTCTGGCTGGTCAGTTATGTCTGATTCATCAGCAGAATCATCAGAAGACACTGGCTCAGGGGGCTCTGCCCTAGGTCTCTTCTCTGGGGGCTGAGAGGCCCTGTCTGGGTGAGATTGAGATCCTCTAATTAAAGAAATTAAATCTTCTGCCAAAGAAAGCATTTGAGAACTAGAAGAGGGCCTGGATGTGGGGGGTTTAACAGGCACTGATTTTGTAGTCTTGGCTGCTTTGGCCCTGGCGAAGGCCTTAATGGACATGGCTGCTGGAGGCCTAGCAGCACCACGTGCTGGGGTAGAGACATCCAAGGGGATGGTGTCTGATAAGTCAACCACCGTAGTGGGTAAAATTTCTGAGGTCGATTCAAGAGTTGTAGCAGGGGCCTCAGTTGTAAGAACAGGTTCAGCTGTACTTTGATCAGTTTTCTCGGTTTTGGCGAAACCGAGACACTCATGTTTGCTTTACCGTGGTTTCGGCGAAACCGCGGACCGCGAGTGTCGGTCTTTATCTTTGCGTTTTGGTAGACTGGGTAGTCGGAGGATCCGGCGGCATAATGTACGCAAAATCAGTACCGAAAAACTGTTCTGCAAACTCCGACCGACGCCTAAGCGTTGTCGGTTGAAAGAGGCACAGGCGAACAGGCTGCTACGTCGTGGGCTGGGCCTAAACAAGGCAGACAGTAAGAGTGGAAATCTTTATGAGGTATTTGTTTCCCACAGGTTAAACAATTGTTAACTTTTTCTGACATCGGCTGAGGCAAGAAAGAGTCCCCAGCGGGTACTTAGCTTTAGAAGTCTTGAAGTAGTATTCGGTAGAAGTAATCTCTGGATCCGACCGACCGGCACTTGCGAACAGCTTCTGCTTGCGCACGCGCAAGAAAGACTGAGGAAAATGGCGTCGGCTGATGCTTTTATACCGAAGACCAACAGAGATGGCGTCGGGTGGAGTGCGACATCAGCGAAGCGGACCCGGACTTTGGAATCCGGCCGACTGCAGGGCTGCCTGACGACAGGACAACCCACTTGTTATGACTGCAGATGCATCCATGAAGGACATCAATGAATGTGAAATGGAGAAATTACAAGACACAGTTGAATGTATTAACAAAGATAAAATTAATGACTTGTTATTCACTGTTGATGAAGAGAGAATGAAATACCACAAGTTACTTAGTAATTTAGAAATTAAATGTATGGAAGTTAAAAACAGAAAAGTGGACAAAATTGATACGGACATCAATGAATACAAGGCTAAAAGACATTACCCTAAACCCAAAAACTGGGTGAGGAACAACAGAAATTATTATGAGAATGTTATTAGTGAAAATTTAGATAACGAAATGCCTTTACAGGAAGACTATGATGATTCATTCCCTCCTCTACGTAGGTCAGAGAGACTTATGTATAAGGAGCCTGTTAATTATAATTCAAAAAACTACAAAACCAGAAACTGGGGAGCTCAAGAGAGGAGACTACCAGTTTGGAACCAGTAGGCACACTAATAGGATGGTTTTAAATTGACATACAATGATTTTAACATTTTTAACTACTCAGAGATAGAAATAACCACCACATTTTTTGATTTATTTTCTAAAGGATTTGGTTTTATTCCCAAACAGAAAACTAATATTTTTAAACTGTTAATAGATATTAAATTATTTATTAGGAAGAAAAATCTTGAATTGTTTTTCAAAGGAAAGGAAATTAACATCTGTGAAGAGAAACTAGCTCGTAGAAGTATTTTTAACCCCCCACTACACCCTCAGCTTAAGAACTTTGAATTAGGATTAGAACAAGAGTTAAGAAAAACATTGCGTAGACAAACAGTACATTCTAATTTAACTGGACCAGAGCAGGAGACTTTAAAGTTATTAGGTGACAACAAAAATCTCAGAATTATGAAGCCTGACAAAGGTGGAGGCGTTGTACTTATGGATCATATAACTTATGAAGGCAAAATGTTTGATATTTTGAATGATTCCACTAAATATGCTAGAATATCCATCAATGAGATTAATGTGGCATATAAGAAAATTTACGTCATATTAAATGATTTATTAATGGAAGGTTCGATTGATCTTAGTACATACAAATTCTTACACGTGGAAAAACCTAGAATACCTTCTATTTTTGGAATACCGAAGGTACATAAGGATTTAAATGACCCACCTTTAAGGGCAATAGTTTCATCAGAAGGTTCAGTTACGGCGCCCCTTGCAAAGTTTATTGATCAAAAAGTGAAAAAACTAGTTAGTGACAACCATTATATTTTAAAGGACTCCTGGCAATTTTTGAGAAATCTAGATGATGCACTTATTACTGACACTAAAGGGTTTGGTACATTAGATGTGGTTGACTTGTTCACAAGTATCCCACACGACACTGGCCTAGAATGGTTTGAGGAAATGTTAGTGGATTTCAAAGAAATTACACATAATGATTTCAGAACCATTTTATTGTTGATGGATATAGTTTTGAAAAATAATTTTATCTTTTTTCAAGGCGAGTATTTTAAGCAAGTTAGAGGTGTAGCTATGGGGGCACATTGCACTCCCACATATGCCAATATTATTATGGCATATTGGGAGAACAAGTTCATTTTAAATTCTACATACAAGAACAAGTGGACGTTATTATTGCAGATTTCTAGATGATTTGTGTTTTTTACGGAAGGACACAGAAGATGAATTTAGGACTTTTGTGGAATATGTTAATGGGACCACCGATTTTTTGAGATTTACGTATAATTTTAATGTGGAACAAGTTAATTACCTAGATGTCAATGTAGTGAGAACAGAAATAGGTTTTAGGTCCAAAATATTTAGAAGAAACTCTCTCAAATTCCTACCTACACTACACAAGTTCACATCCACCTCATCAAAAAAGGAGTGTCCTGAAGGGACAATTAGTGCGACTATGTAGGATGACCTCTGATGACTGTACATTTATTAATGAATGTAAAGTATTGAAGGGCATGTTTTTGAACAGAGGTTATCCAGAAGAATTAATTGATAAGACTTGCAAGGAGGTTATGGAAGGTAGGAAGGAAAGGTTTGCTCCTATTTTGGGCAAAATTGACAATATAGATGGTCTGAATGTACACAAAGTTAATGCTGGTAGTTTAACTGAGAATTACACTTCGGGTATAATTACCACATACGATGGACAATCAGGATTGATTAGGAAAATTATTGATAAGGAGTGGAAGAACTTTTCCAAGGTATCTGATTTAAGTCATATTTTTGACAAAGACCTAAAATATATCTACAGGAAGGGCAACAATTTAAAAGATATGTTTGAAAAAGGAGGAATGAGGGAGTGGAATGGTACAAACAGTAACAAGAGAAAAGGTTTATTTAAATGTGGTACTTGCAACTATTGCCCCTACCTTATAACAGGGGATTCTGTCTATCTACAAGCTAGAAACAAAAAGTTGATCTTACAAACATTTGCTAATTGTTGTACCAAAGGGATAATTTACCTAGTCCTGTGTAAAAAATGTGATGCTTTCTACGTTGGGAAGAGTGAGAGAAAAATCAAACAGAGAATCTATCAGCACACCCTATGATATAAGAACTAAATGTGAAACAAATTCCCTATATAAACATACTAAGGTATGTTTAGAAGCAGAATTTCATTTTTTTATATTGGAGGTTATACCTATTGATCCTAGGGATGGGATGTGGGAGACGCTGGTGGAATATAGGTAGTTATACTGGCAAATTGTTTTGGAAGCCAGTACGCCCCCTGAGTTAAATGACATGATCTCCCTTACCCCAGTGTTAAAATTGAGATCTGCAAAATGATGACAAATTAGTGCAATATTTATTATTGCCAGTAGATGGAACTATGTCTGTTTGTACATATAACACTATGTACTTTTTTTTACATTTTACATGTACATAATGTTATTCAACATGATGTTTTTATGTTTTATTGATATTATTGCTTAATGTGGTTTAACATTTTATATTTATATATAGTAAGTTCATTTTACAACTTAGGGATTTTAAAAATATACTTGAATGCATTCTTACATACATTTACATTCACACAAATGGATAAATTTTACTACTGGTTAATTCAAATTGGTTTAAGGGTATATAAGTGAGTAATTAAACAGACAACCACTATCTGATGAAGTTCAGGACGAAAACGTAGTTATTTTATATTCAGCGTTAACGTGGATTTTGTGTGAACTGTTCAGCTTTTTTGAATAAACTGTGTGCCTACTACTGCTGGTATTCGAGGTGCTTTGTGTTGGATTACTAGTGTACTTTGCACCTTTGGTGGTTGGGTTCAAGTATCTAGCTAATGTGACCTTTGCAACAGCAGATCCTAACCTAGGTCCAGAAAAGGCCAAAATTAACTGGTCAGATCCTGTTTAAGTAAAAACAAATTTGCCTGTGGATATCTAGGGTATGAAGGCAATACTCTCCTCTGTTTGAATGATGGGGAAAAAAAAGTACAGTTTTGTACCTACCATAAATGTAGATGTTCAAGTGTACACCCTGCTGCAGTCATCACACTAGGGTTATCTTGTCGTCAGGTGGTCCCCGCAGTCGGCCTGAATTCCAAAGTCGGTCGGATCCAGTGTCGGTTGCTGTCGCTTCTTCCCTGACGTCAGTGTGCCAGAGGTATATATAATGCATCCGATGCAATTTTCTTCAGTTTTTCTTGCCCCAGACATCAGGTGTCCCCAAAAAGGTGGTCGGTAATTAGTACCAATTTAAGAAATTTAGCACAAACACAACATCCCTCCAGCTATAAGCAAATACATCAGGAAGGGATTGTAAAGATTTAGCCAGTTAGATCAGAAGAGATGCAGGGAGGGTAACCTGGACTGCAGCAGGGTGTACACTCGAACATCTACATTTATGATAGGTACAAAACTGTACTATGTTCACCGTGTTACCCTGCTGCAGTCATCACACTAGGGTAGAATCCCAAAGCTAAGGATGGGAGGAGGAGTCAGAGAGGGTTAGAGGACACTAGAAGGCCCTGCAGAACTGCAGTGGCGAAGCCAGCTCTAGTCTTAGAGTAAAGTGGTAAGTGGTAGTGTTTGGTGAAGGGATGTACTGAACTCCAAGTTGCAGCTTCCAAAATCTCCTTGGTTGGGACCCCCCTGAGGAAGGCTGTAGATGTAGCTGTTGCCCTGGTAGAGTGGGGCCTTATGGTAGCAGGAACTGGTTTTCCATGATGGGTATAACAAAAATGAATGCAATGTCATATCCATTTGGAAATGGTTTGTTTTGATATAGCCTTCCCTTGCGAAGCTGTAGCATACAAAGAGCTGGTCAGGTTTTCTGAAAACCTTAGTTTTATCCAAGTAGTAACGAAGCTGCCTGGGAATGTCCAAGGAATGCAGGAGTCTTTCTCCTTTGTTCTGTGGATTTGGAAAGAAGGTGGGCCAGTGGATGGTTTGATTTAAAGCCACACTGGATAGCACCTTAGGAATGAAGGAAGGATTAGTTCGTAGAGAAACTCTGTCTTGATGGAAAATGAGGAAAGGTTCCACCGCCATTAGTGCCTGCAGCTCTGAGAGTCTTCTGGCTGAAGTTATTGCTAGCAGCAGGGCAGTCTTCCATGATATAAACTTTAGATCAGCAGAGAAAGCTGGTTCAAAGGGAGGTAGCGTAAGTTTTTCCAGAACAAGTTTGAGGTCCCATGTTGGTGTAGGTGCTCTCCTGGGGGGCCTAATTTTTTTGCCCCTCTGAGGAACTGCCTTAGAAGTGGATGTGAAAATAAGGGTGGATCCGTGTTGTAGTGGGCTGAAATAGCTGATGCGTGGATTTTAATGGAAGAAAAAAAGTCCTTTGTGCAACATCTCAGTTAAATACTGTAGAATCTGAGGCATGTGAGGCTGAAGGGTATTTTGGCCTTTAGCTTGGTTCCAGGCGCAAAACCTTTTCCATTTGTCCGAGTGGGCCTTCCTGGTCCTGGGCCTCCTAGCTTCCAGAATAACATCCATAACTGCTTGAGGAAGAGGAGCTGGCTGGATGCTTAGGTGATTTGCCATGCAGCCAAATTTAAGGTTTTGAGCTGGCTGTGTAGAATCTGATTGTTTTGCTGTGTGAGCAAATGGGCAATTTGTGGTAAAATCCAAGGTGGGCCCTGGGCAATATGCCTTAATAGTGGGTACCAGTGCTGGCGTGGCCAGTCTGGGGCTATGAGTATCAGTCGTGGTCTCTCCTTTCTGACTTTCAGAAGCACCTTTGTGAGAAGAGGCAATGGAGGGAAGGCATATACGGTCAGGTTTTTCCAACTGAATGAGAGTGCGTCCACTTTCCAAGCTTGATGGTGAAGTGTCTTTGTACAAAATTTTGTTAGCTGATAGTTTTGGGGGCTGGCAAACAGGTCTATGTCTGGGAGGCCCCATTTTTGAGTTATCATTGCAAATACTTGTGGATCCAGTTTCCACTCGTGGGGATCCATGCTGTTTCTGCTGAGGTCATCTGCCAATGTGTTCTTTTTTTCCTGGCAGGAATTGAGCTTGTAACTGAACTTGGTAAGCCAGTGCTGTGTTCCACAAGGTCATTGCTTGCCTGCATAGAGGGTAGGAGTGTGTACCCCCTTGTTTATGTACCACATTACTGTGGTGCTGTCCGTCCTTATTGTAAGTTGTCCTGGATGTAATACGTTTTTGAAGGCTGTCAGAGCATTCTGTACAGCTAGCATCTCTTTTTGATTGATGTGCAGATTCCTTTGATCTGCAGTCCATATGCCTTGAACACACTGTCCTGCCATGTGTGCCCCCCAGGCGTAGTCCGATGCATCTGTTGTCATAGTTTGCCTGGCTGGGGGCAAGGTGAAAGGCTGACCCTTGTTGAGGTGACATGCCTGTGACCACCATAGAAACTATTGTTGAAGGCAGGGAATGAGAGATCATTGTGTCCAAGCTGTGGCCGTGTTGAGACCATACGCTTTTTAGGTACCACTGCAATTTCCTCATATGCAGCTTTGCAAATGGTATTAGTAGTATGCAAGATGCCATGAAGCCCAAGGCCTGCAGAATTTTTCTTGCAGGGAGTTGGGTCTTTGTTGCCATTGTTTTGAAATATTGAGTCAATTGTAGTTTGTCTGGCATCAGATAAGCCTTCTAGGCCGTTGTATTTAAGCTGGCACCCAGGAATGTCATATTTTGAGAGGATACTAGTTTTGATTTCTTTTCGTTTACTGTGTACCCCAGGCAACTTAGAAGAGGTTTTACAAAAGCCAGATGTTGTATGAGGATGTCCTTGCTTTCTGCTTGGATTTGGCAGTCGTCCAGGTATGGGTATATTTGAATTCCTCTTTGTCTGCAGTATGCAATTACTGGTGCCAGGCATTTTGTGAAGACCCTGGGCGCAGTGGATAAGCCAAAGGGCAGTGCAGAGAATTGGTAATGGGTTGAACCTGCAATGAAACGGAGGCATCTTCTGCAACTTTGTCTGATAGGGACATGCAGGTATGCCTCCTTGAGGTCCAACGTTACTAGCCATGCTTTCTTGCCCAACATGGGAAGAAGCTGCTGTAGTGTTAGCATCTTGAATTTGTAAGAAGGTGTTTAGAATTAAAAAGTCCAGAATTGGTCTCCAGGCATTGTCCTTTATGGGGACTAGAAAGAGTCTTGAGTAAAATCCTTGGCCTTGCTCCCGTGTAGGTACCAGTTGAATGGCTCTCATGTCCATGAGAGCTGTAATTTGTTTTTGTGGCTCTGCCCATTGATTGGCAAGGTGTGGAAATGGAATCTGTATCCTCGTGAAATTATGTCTAGGACCCATTTGTCCTTTGTGACGATGTGCCAGTTGTCTGAAAAAAGTGCTAGTTTTCCTCCCAAGGGAGCTGCCAAGAGAGTGTTGCTTGGCCATAGGAGGTGTAAGTCATTGAGTTTGCCTTCTAGTAGTTTGGGGCCTGTCTTCTCCTCCCTTCTGTGTTGCAGTGCCCCATTGTCGAGGTTTGTATTGGGCTTGTGGTTGCCCTCTGCCTCTTGGGCGTCTGTATTTACCCCTCTGTGGTCTGTCAGTAGCTGGAAAGGACCAATTTTTTGTTGGCCAATTTCTGCTGAAGCGAGGGGGCTGTACCTGTAGAAAATCTTTGACTGTCTACATAGATTTTACCTTATCCTCCATTTTCTTTAAGACTTCTTCTGTTAAAACTCCAAATAGGACATCCTGCTGTAAGGGAGCATCTAGAAGCTTTGCTTTAACATGATCAGGCAGAGTTTGTTCCTTTAACCAAGCATGCCTATGTATAACAGACCCAGTGACACAGCTGCTCTGCAGGAAGCCTCTAAAGAATCAAACCCACATTGTAAAGTATGTTTGCCCACCTGTTCAGTTGCATGCAACAGATCCTGCATTTCTTTCAATTCAGACTGTTGAAGGAGTGTGTTCATTTTTTGTCTTAACTGAGACATTAGAAATTGCTGATATTTTAGCATGTGAAATTGACAATTTAGTGCTCTCATAGCTAGAGTGGCTGAGGTGTAAACCTTTTTCCCCCCACCTGTCTAGTGCTCTGGTGTCCCTTTCAGAGGGTACACGATTTTTTGCCATAGAAGCCTTAGCCCCTTTGGGACCCTGGGAGATAATCTCTGGATCAGCAACAGGGCTTTTATAAAGGAATTTGTGGGAGTCAGGCACACTATAAAGTACAGTTTTGTACCTACCATAAATGTAGATGTCCGAACTGGATAGCATCTGCAGTCATAACAAATGGGTTGTCCTGTCGTCAGGCAGCCCTTCGGTCGGCCGGATTCCAAAGTCCGGGTCCGGCTTCGGCTGATGTCGCACTTCAACCGACGTCATCTCTGCTGGTCTTCGGGTATAAAGGCATCAGCCGACGCCATTTTCTTCAGTGTTTCTTGCCCCAGATGCCAACTGCCCTCTTGGAAAGCTAAATTTTGGATAAATGCCAATGTTTCCAAAATAATAGAAGGCAAACACAACAAATAAACATGTATGTACATATATACAAACAAATACTCCATAAGAGACCCCCCCCCCAGCTAGCTATTAGGAGGGTAATTACCTAGGAGTACCACAGAGGGAAGGAGGAGGTAATCCTGACTGCAGATGCTATCCAGTTCGGACATCTACATTTATGGTAGGTACAAAACTGTACTATGTCCTTCATGGATGCATCTGCAGTCATAACAAATGGGTAGAATACCATAGCCAAACTAGGGAGGAGGAATAATAATTATGGAGTAGTCAGGATCCCTTGCAGTACAGCAGTGGCAAACCCTGCTCGGGATCTAGAATATAGAGGTAAATTATAATGCTTGGCAAATGTATGCACGGAGGTCCAAGTAGCCGCCTCAATAATGTCCTTGGTTGCCACTCCTCTTAAGAAAGCTGTGGTAGTGGCTGTAGCCCTTGTAGAATGAGGTCTTATGTCCTGTGGAATTGGTTTTCCATGGTAGGAGTAACAGAATCTTATGCAATTTCCTATCCATTTGGAGATAGTTTGTTTGGAAATTGCTTTTCCTTCCCTTCCTGTTGCATAGGCTACAAAGAACTGGTCAGTTTTTCTGTTACCCTTGGTTCTGTCCAGGTAGTAGCGTAATTGTCTGTGTACATCCAAGGTATGCATTATTCTTTCACCTTTGTTTTGTGGATTGGGAAAGAAGGTAGGTAGGTGAATTGCCTGGTTTAAGGACACTCTGGATACCACCTTAGGCATAAATGTAGAATTAGTTCTCATGGACACCCTATCTTGGTGGAAGATTAGGAAGGGTTGTACTGCCATTAGGGCCTGTAGTTCCGAAACCCTCCTTGCTGAAGTAATAGCCAGTAAGAAAGCAGTTTTCCATGACAGGTGCTGTAGGTCTGCTGTTGCTGCTGGTTCAAACGGCGGGAGTGTCAACTTTTCTAGCACAAAGTTCAAGTCCCATGCTGGTAATGGTGGTTTCCTAGGAGGTTTTACATTCTTGATCCCTCTGAGAAACTGCCTGAGTAGAGGATGTGAAAAGACCGGAGGATCAAAGCTGTATTCTGCTGAAATAGCTGATGCATGTATCTTGATGGAGGAATAGGACAGGCCAGTATGTAGAAGCTCTGCCAAGTACTCCAGAATGTTAGCAATATCTATGTTCGACACATCTTTTCCTCTTTCAGTACTCCAGATGACGAACCTTTTCCATTTTCCTGCATAGTTCCTTCTTGTTGAAGGTCTGCGGGCTTCAAGGATAATGTCTTTAACCCTTTGTGAAAGGTCTGGGTTAGTTAATTTTATGTGATGTTCCAGGCAGTCAGTTGCAAGGTTTTTAGGTTTGGATGTATGATGTTGTAGTTGTTCTGAGTTAACATCAGAGGCATCAGGGGTATTGGCCACATTTTCTCCCGAGACATGCTCCTCAGCAATGGGTACCAGTGTTGTCTTGGCCAGTTCAGAGCTATCAGAATTATCCTTGGACGTTCCTCTTTGATTTTGAGAAGTACCTTGTGTATCAAGGGTAGAGGTGGGAATGCAAATGCTGTCAGGCCTTTCCAGCTGAAGGAGAGAGAGTCCACCTTCCATGCAAGTGGGTGGAATGTCCTTGTGCAGAATTTTTTGAGTTGGTGATTTTGTGGGGAAGCGAATAGATCTATTTGTGGTATTCCCCACTTCTTTGTGATGGCCTTGAAGATGTCCGGGTGTAGCATCCATTCGTGAGCATCCGAGGTGGTTCTGCTTAAGATGTCTGCTAGGGTGTTCTCTTTTCCCGGTACAAATATTGCCTGCAACTGGATGTTGTAGCTGAGAGCCAGATTCCACAGGTCCAAGGTCATTCTGCATAGGGGGTAAGAATGAGTGCCTCCCTGTTTGTTGATGTACCACATGACTGTGGTGTTGTCTGTCCTTATCATCAAATGGCCTTCTTTGAGGAATGGTCTGAATTTTAGGATTGCCAGTTTTACTGCCAGCATTTCTTTTGGTTTATGTGCAGGTGTAGCTGGTCCTGAGTCCACTTTCCTTATGCATTTGTCCAGCATGTGTGCCCCCCATCCTAGGTCTGAGGCATCCGTGGTGATGGTTTGGTTTGCTCGGAAGTTGTGGAAGGGTAAGCCTGGGTTTGACTGGCATGCCCATGCCCACCATAGGAACTCCTGTTTTAAGCAAGGGATTATTGGTATTTCTGTTTCTAAGCTGTGCCTGTGTTGAGACCATAAATTCTTTAGGTACCACTGTAACTTTCTCATATGCAGTCTGGCATGTGGGACCAAGATTATGCATGATGCCATGAAGCCCAAGGCCTGCAGAACTTTTCTTGCTGTTAGTTTGTTCTGCTTTGCCAATTGTAAGAAGTAAAGAGGGAGTTCTTTCTGTTTTTCTGCAGTTAGGAATGCCATCTGTTTTACTGTGTCCAGTTCCGCGCCCAGGAAAGTTCTTGTTTGGGATGGAATCAGCCTTGACTTTTGAAAATTGACTGTGTATCCCAGGGCTTGTAGCAAGTGAATGACCCTTTGTAAATCTGTTGTCAGCTTGCTTTTGTTGTCTGCTTGTAACAGGCAGTCGTCCAGGTAAGGATAAATTTGGATTCCCTGTACTCTGCAGTGAGCGATTACTGATGCCAGGCATTTTGTGAATACTCAAAGCCAAAGGGCAATGCTGAGAATTGAAAGTGCTCTGATCCTGCCAGAAATCTGAGGTATCTTCTGCAATTTGGTCGAATGGGGACGTGCAGGTATGCCTCCTTGAGATCTAGAGTTACCAGCCAACACTCCTTGCCCAGCATGGGAAGAAGTTGCTGTAGGGTCAGCATTTTGAATATTGGGACAATGATGTATGTGTTTAAGATGGACAGGTCGAGAATAGGTCTCCAGGTTTTTTCTTTTCTTGGTACTAGGAAGAGTCTGGAGTAGAATCCTTTGCCCTGTTCTGCTATTGGTACCCTTTCCACAGCTCTCATCTTTATTAATTCTGCTGTCTGGTGCAGGGCTTCTATTTTTTGATTTGGGGGCAGGTTTGGCATTCCTCTTTTTACTGGTAAAGTGTGGAAGTGGAACCGGTAACCTTGGTTTATGGTTTGCAAAATCCACTTGTCTTTTGTAATATAGTGCCAATTTTTCGAGAATAAGGCTAACTTTCCGCCTAATGGTGCTGCTATTTGCTCCTTGGTAGGCGGATTCAGGGTCAAGTCACTGTGACTGTCCAGTTGCAGTGGCAGTGGTTGCTTCTGTGCCTCGGTTATTACCTTGCCACTGTCTTCCTCTGTAGGCACCTCCTCTGGATTGATTTCTGCCCCTACAGCGTCTGTTCCTGCCCCTTTGGGACCTTGTGGAGTCAGGAAAGGACCAATTTTTGGCAGGCCAGTTCCTGCTAAACCTTGGGGGCTGAACCTGTAGGAAATCTTTAACTGTTAGCACAGATTTTGCTTTCTCTTCCATTTTCTTCATTACCTGCTGGGCAGGTTCCCCAAATAGATTGGCTTTATCCATAGGAGCATCCAATAGCTTAGCTTTAACATGATCCGGCAAGACCTGTTCTTTCAACCATGCATGTCTTCTTATCACTGTGCCAGTCATGGCTGATCTAAATGAAGCCTCCAGTGCATCATAGCCACATTTTAAAGAATGGTTACTGACCTGCTGGATGTTATTTAGCATTTCTAATACATATTTCTTATCTAAAGTTTCATCAGAGGACAGCTTTTTAATTAACTGATCAAGCATAAACTCTTGGTATTGGATCATGTGAAACTGACAGTTTAAAGCTCTAGCAGAGAGAGTAGCAGAGGTGTATACTTTTTCCCCCCATCTCTCTAAGGACCTGGATTCCCTTTCAGAAGGAATAGGGTTTTTTGCTGTGGTCGAGGCTACTGCCTTAGGCCCCTGGGATATAGTTTCGGGGTCTGCAAGTGGGGCCTTGTATAGGTGGTGATGAGTGTCTGACACCCTATAGAATCTATCTGGTTTGGCAGGGGCCGGAGGTAAAGTATCAGGAGCGGTGCAAACATCATTAAATGCATCATCCACAACAGGCAGTACTGGAGGCATAGCTAAGGGCCTATGTTGTGGCAAGTGCAGAAAGGTCCTAAGCCTTTTTCTAGAATCTGAGAAATCTTGTCCCTGCCATTGGAATTGTTCTCTCATGGCATGCAAGGTTTCCCCAAAGGAGAATTCCTCTGGTGGAGAGGCAGCTGGAATGGAATCTTCAGCATCTGAGTCTTCATAATTGGAAAAAGGAGCCTCTGGCTGGTCTGTAATGTCTGAGTCATCCGCAGAATCATCAGAGGACACAGGCTCGGGGGGCTCTGTTCTAGGTCTCTTTTCTGGGGGCTGAGAGGCCCTGTCTGGGTGAGATTGGGATCCCTAATTAAGGATATTAAATCTTCTGCCAGAGTAAGCATTTGAGAACTAGAAGTGGGCCTGAGTGAGGGTGGTTTAACAGGCACTGTTTTAGCTGCTTTAGCCCTGGCAAAAGCCTCAATAGACATGGCTGCAGGAGGCCTAGCAGCACCACGTGCTGGGGTAGAGATATCCAAGGGGATGGTGTCTGATAGCTCAGTAGGAACCACAGTTGTAGGCAAAAGTTCGGAGGCTGATTCAGATAAGGTAGCAGGAGCCTCAGTAGTAGTCATGGATTCGGCTGAAGATTGACCAGTTTTCTCGGTTTCGGCCGAAACAGAGACACTCGCGGCTTGCTTAACCGTGGTTTCGGCCGAAACCACGGACCGCGAGTGTCGGTATTTTTCTTTGCGTTTTTTAATAATTTGGGTAGTCGGAGGATCCGACAGCATGATGTACGAAAAATCTGAGCCGAAAAACTGTTCAGCAAACTCCGACCGACGCCTAAGCGTTCGTCGGTTGAAGGAGGCACAGGCCGAACAGGCTGCTACGTCGTGGTCTGGGCCTAAGCAAGGCAAACAGTAAGAGTGGAAATCTTTATGAGGTATTTGTTTCCCACAAGTTAAACAGTTATTGACTTTTTCTGACATCGGCTGAGGCAAGAAAGAGTCCCCAATGGGGTACTTAGCTTTTTAGAAGTCTTCGAAGTAGTATTCGGTAGTAGCAATCTCTGGATCTGACCGACCGGCACTTGCGAACAGCTTCTGCTTGGCCACGCGGCAAGAAAGACTGAAGAAAATGGCGTCGGCTGATGCCTTTATACCCGAAGACCAGCAGAGATGACGTCGGGTGAAGTGCGACATCAGCCGAAGCCGGACCCGGACTTTGGAATCCGGCCAACCGAAGGGCTGCCTGACGACAGGACAACCCATTTGTTATGACTGCAGATGCATCCATGAAGGACATTATCTGTCTGGTTTGGCTGGAGCAGGAGGCAGAGAAACTGGATTCAAACTAGATTCTAAGTAAACATCATCCACAATGTCTAAAACTGGGGGGATGGCAAGAGGTCTGTGCTGGGGGAGTAAAAGAAACTCTGAGCCTTTTCTTTGAGTCAGAGTAGTCCTGACCTTCCCAGTGAAAATGTTCCCTCATAGTGTGTAAAGTTTCCCCAAAGGAGTAGTCTTCTGGGGGAGAAGCTGAGGGAATGGAATCCTCAGCATCAGAATCTTCATAAGGGGGAAAAGAGTAATCTTGGTCCTGAGGAAATAGACATGATCAGAGGAGGCATAATCTTCCTCTTGTCTAGGCCTTTTGTCGGGGTGGGGGGTGGGAACCCCTGATTAAAGAGATCAAATCTTCCGCCATTTTAAGCATCTGTTTCTTAGGCATGGGGCCTTGAACTGGAGAGTGAAGTGCAGTCTTTTTTGGTTTAATAGGAGTCTTAAGCTTAGGATACGTTTTTATGGTGAGCGTCGTCGGTCTGAAGAAGCCTTCAGAAACTGAAGGTGTTTTGCAGCACCGACATCTCTTTCTGCAGTGTCGTCGGTAGGGGCTAAACAAAATGGCTGCGTCGGCCTAGCACTCTCCGCCAAAGGCTCCGAAGCGGTCTCGGGTTCCAAATCTGCGGTAGCCAGGGGCTGCGTAGGAGCTTCACTGAAAACCGGTGAACCGGAGACCGGCCCAGCCAAGGCCTCTGAGTCTGGCTTGGGTCTAGGCTGCCTGTCCTTATCCTTGCGTTTTTTGTGCACGCCGGTAGTCGGTTGCTCCGACGGCATTGTGTAGTTAAATTTTCTACCGAAGTAGTGTCGTGCGAAATCAAAGTGTCTTTTTATAGTAAGCTTATTGAACCTAGCACAAAAGCGACAACCAGTGACGTCGTGGTCTGGGCGTAGGCAAGGTATACAGTAAGAATGAAAATCCTTATGAGGTATTTGCTTCCCACAAGAAATACAATTGTTAACTTTTTCTGATATCGGTCTGAGGCAAGAAAAGGTTTCCCCAACGAGGTACTTAGCTTTATTGAAGACTTCGGATCTGAAATTCGACTTCGAAAATCTCAGGAGTCGGCCGACCGGCACTTGCGAACTGCTTCTGCTTCGGGCACCGCACGACAAGAAAGACTGAAGAAAATGGTGTCAGATGCATTATATATACCCCTGGCGCACTGACGTCAGGGAAGAAGCGACAGCAACCGACGCCGGATGAAGACTTTGGAATTCAGGCCGACTGCGGGACCGCCTGACGACAAGGTAACCCTAGTGTGATGACTGCACCAGGGTAACACGAACATCTGGCAATTCAATGGCTTGATTAATGGACATTTCAGAGATCACTTTAGCAGAAATGATGGATTAGTTCTCAGATACACTATCTCTATGAACAATCAAGTATGAACTCTTGATACATTAAAAGCTTGAAGCTCAGAAATACGTCTGGCAGAAGTAATAGCAACCAAAAACAAGGTTTTCCATGACAAATACTTGAGGTCGCAAGAAGAGGCTGGTTCGAAAGGTGGCATTGTCAGAGCTTGTAGAACTAATAAATCACATGGTTGAATAGGTTCTCTGGCTTCAGATGATTCACACCTGTTATGAAGGTCCTGTACAATTTGTGAGACATAAGAGGAATCTTGGACACCCTCATGAACATTAGAAATTGCAGCCAAATGAACTCTAATGGTAGAGGCAGTCAGACCCGATTGAAAAAGGTCAGCCAGATAGTCTAGTATTATCTACACTGGTGCTGAGAAGGGATCTACTAGTTTATCTTTCAGCCAACAGGTAAATCTTTTCCACTTGCTCAGATAAGTAATTCTAGTGGAAGACTTATGAGATGCAATGAGAATATCACGTACTGGTAAAGAAAACATTCTGCCTGGCAATCAAGGGAATTGGAGTAGCCAAGCCGCGAGCTTCAGGCTGTTCAAGTTGGGATGAATCAGGTTCTGTGGATGTGAGATCAACTCGGGGGTTGGATGGAGAATCCATGGTCGATCTAGTAGGTAAGGCCAAAAGAAGGGGAACCAAATCTGTCGAGGCCAATATGGTGCTATGAGGATCACTTTGCTTTTCAACCGATGGGCTTTCTTCAGAAACTGGGGAATGAGGGGAAAGGGTAGAAATGCGCAAAGACGACCCGAGGGCCAATCTTGGACTAGAGCGTAACTGGGTGACTGTCCCGGAGGGGGAATCAGGGCGAAGTAGTTGCTGCATTTGTAGTTGGTCGGGGATGCAAAGAGGTCACAGCAAGGACGGCTCCAGCGGTGGAAGATCTCCGCCACTATCAAGGGATTCAGGGACCACTCGTGAGGTTGAAGAATGCACCTGCTGAGACTTGTCTGCTATCACGCTGGAACTCCCAGGAATGTGTGTTGCTAGAAGAAAACGGTTGGTAGCCATCGCCCATTGTCATATCCTCATGGCCTCTCGACAAAGGGGGTAAGATTTGGTTCCACCTTGCTTGCTGATGTACCAGACCACCGCCATGTTGTCTGACTGAATCGCAACTGTCCCAGACGGCAGCAAGGGATGGAATGCTTGCAATGCCAGAAGCACCACCCTCAGCTCTACAACATTTATATGCAGATGGGCCTCCAGTTTGGACCAAGTGCCTTGGACTGCCTGTCCCTGACATAACCCCCCCCCCCACCCCACCCCATCAGGGAGGCGTCCGTGGTCACTGTGAACTTGGGTTGCTGGGGGGAGAAGGGGAGATACCATTGTGACAGATTGTGTGTCATCCACCAATATAAATCCTGTTTGCACCTGTGGGTTACTCGAATCATGGCTGAAAGATGATGCTGAAAAGGACACCATTGGGTAAGCAGTAGTCATTGTAGAAACCTCATGTGAAACCTGGCCAGGGGAACAATGGTAATCGAGGCTGCCATGGAACCCAAATGCTGTAGAACCGAGTGAGTCGTGGATTTCTCCCTTGAAAGGATTGGAACCAGCTGTTGCTTTATCCTTAGAATTCTGTACTCTGGAATAGCAGCTCTGCAGTTCTTGGTGTCCAGGATAACCCCTATGAATTCTGTCGACTGAGATGGGGTGAGATTGGATTTTTGCCTGTTTATGGGTATGCCTAGCCTTTGAGCAGCGAGGAGAGAGTATGCCAGGGCTTCTTCCAGTAGATGTCTGGTGGAGGCGGAAAAGAGCCAGTCGTCTAGGTAAGGAAACACCTGGAATCCTTGAAGTCGCAACTGAGTGTGGGGGCTGTAGAGAGTCCGAAGAGCAGTACTCTGAACTGGTAGTGACTGGCTCCCGCACGGAAGCGCAGAAATCTTCTTGATGGCCTGTCCACTTTTATGTGGTAGTACGCATCTTGAAGATCTATCGAACACATCCAATCGTCTTTTTCCAAAAGCGGGAGGATAGACTGTATTGTGACCATCTGGAATGTTTGTACTCCGCAAACTTGTTCAATACACTGAGATCCAAAATTCGTCTCCAGTCCCCGGTTTTCTTTGGCACCAAAGAGTCTAGTAGAATCTGGATCCTATCTGGTCTCGAGGGACTATCTGGATGACTCTCTTTCTTAACAGCTTTTCTATCTCTAGTGCTGCTTCTTCCCTTTGGCTGGGTAGAACGTCGGGAAGGTTTTCGAAGGGGCAGGACAAAGATCGAAGGGGATATGATAACCTCTGGTTATAATCCTTTGTACCCAAGAATCGGTGGTGATGGTTAGCCAGGCAGAAGGGTACAAGAAGAAACATCCCCCAACCACCTCCAGAGGAAAGGAGTTGGGCCGCTCTTCAGGAGCGCTGGTAGGATTGACCAGGGAAAGAATCCCTGGAACCCTGGTTACACGGACCCCCTCTGCCCCGAAAGGAGAGTCTTCCCTGCGAGTTTCCCCCTCTGCCTCTAGGGGAGAACTCGGCCTGTGTATCACGGAAAGGACCCTGAGATTTCTTCAACCATATTTTCCCACTCTTTTGGTTTCGGGAGAAAGCACGTTGAGGGGAAGAATAACACACCTACGGCAGAAAGGGTCTTACCATCCTGTTCACATCTGGCTAGTGTGCTTTTAACTTTGGGCCAAAACAACGAGGAGGCTTCAATGGGAGCGTTAAGAAAAGAAGCCTTAAAGGGTTCCGTGAAAGTGCACAAGCGCATCCAGGCGTGTCGTCTCAAGACCACAGCTGAACCCGCTGCTCTAGCTGCTCCTTCTGATGAGTGAGATATCAGCCGCATAGAGGAGTTAGATATTTATTCAATGGTGGCCAGCTGAGACACCACTTTGTCACGGACAGACACGGCACCAGCCAAGGTTTCAGAGAGCTCAGAAATCAAACCCCTTTGAAACCTGGTAAAGTGTGCCATATAACTCAGGGACCTGATAGTAAAGGTAGATGAAGCAAAGGTGCGCTTCCCTATCCTGTCCAGGGCCCGGGACTCTGCTAGGCGGATGGAAAGTCTGGCTTTCTTCTTCTGCCACATCTTTTTTTGTTGTGGCCGCCACCACCAAAGCATTCACAGAAGACCTTTGGACTAATGGGGATCCGAAGCAGGAGGGGACAAAATCTTACCTGGCCTCCGGGGAATAGCTTCGACAGTATCAGGAGCCTTCCAAGCACACTGCACGATATGCCAAACAAGTTCATCGGCAGGTGGAGTAACCCAGAAAGTAGGGGGCCGGGCGCGAAAGGCCTGCAGGAACACAGATTTCTCAGAGGTCGGATTAGAGGACTGCCAGTCACCTCTCTGTTTCAGGATTTCGAGGATATCACCAAAGGATACCTCAGAGGGTGACTGGGTGATTCTTCCCCCTCATCAAAATCTGTGCCTTCAGTGAGGGACTCCTCTGTGGAGTCCATGTGCTTCATCTTACACAAACTTTTCCAGTGGACCTCCTCAGCGGGAGAAGCTGGAGAAGACCACGGAAAAGGGGATTCCTGTGGGAATATGTCCCAAGGACCTTGTACCCAGTGTCTGCTAGGTGCGACTTGTGAAACCACTGTACCAGAGGAGGGCGGAGGTATAGACAAGTCCAGTATCACCAGCAGCAGCAAAAGCCTTCTCCATCAGTTGGAAGGCTAGCCCACCTGAAGAGGACTGAATGTCTAGGACAGGGGTCACCCCTCCCGTAAGTGTCTCAGCCTCCCGACCCGGAGTCCCTGGATGGCTGTGGAGCAGCAAACTATGCGTGTCACAACTGACATCCTGGGTCATAGCAAAACTTTCCTGCCACGAAGGCAACTGCGGTTCCTTAGTGAGATCCATAAAGGGGACCGCAGAAGGGGAAGACTGTGCTATATCCATGGACTTCAAAGGCAATATAGGAGGAGAATAAGAAGGGGTCTTTGGAGATGGGTGATCACCTCCCAAGGAAGGATAGTTCCTGAGGGGTGGAATACCTTTGGCCAAGAGCACTTGATCCACAAGACGCAACACATCCTGTTCAGAAAGGCTTCCAGTGGACCTCACGGAGACTGAGGGAGAAACAGGCCTGTCCACAGAAGAGGCAAACTCTGTGCCAATCTCACCGGTCTGCAAAGAGGACAACAGTGCTGAGAGAGACTACTACGGGTGTTTGCATCAAAGAAGTCATCAGTGCCGAGGTCATGGTCTGCATAGACACAGGAATCTGTGCCGAAGTGTTTGTCTGTACCGAAGCTGGAACAGTCAACAATAAAAGTGTAAAGCCGTCGGTTCAGAGGATGCTGTCGGAACCGACCTGGTCACGGTCTGCGCCGACTGAACGGTCGGTGCAGATACAGTGGTAATAGTCTGACCCAAGGAGCCCCTCGATGCTGATATAGTGAAGGCTGCAGGAGAAGATGGAGGCGAGATTACTAAAGGAGCCGAAGGACCTTGGTGCTGAAGGTCTAGGCAGCGAAAGCACTGGGGCTGACTGAGTGAGCTCCAGAGCCGAAACTTTTGCCTTTTTAGGTTTTGGTTGGCGGGAGTCCCCAGTCTGTGACTAAGGCAAAGATTTAGCCTTGGTAAAAACATCCAAGATTTTTTTATGGGCTCAAGGAGGGGTTGTGGCCTCCGACCCAGAAATAGCCTCTGAAAAGGGGGATTTAAAAAGTCCCTTCAGCAACAGCTTGTTTTTCCTTTCTAACAAAGTTCCATTTGAAAAGTTTTCACAGATGGTACAGGGAGGAGCAACAGACAAGTGAGACGTCCCCAAACAATAAACGCACAAAGAGTGTGCATCAAAGTAGGTGGTTTGTTTCCACAATCAGACCACCACTTAAACCCCGGACTACCATTCTTAACTGCCATGACAGCAAATGAATTAATAAAAAAAGGTACCAGCAATGGTACAAAAGAATACCCGAAAGTATGAGGAAAAAACGGAATGGTTACCAACAATGGTAGAGAGAATACCTCACGGTAAAAAGGCAGAGAATAGACCAGAAAAACCTGAAGAAAAAAGTACGCTAAATGCGATAGGGTAAGAGACAATGAAATATAAACTTCTCTGACAGAAAAGTAATATGAAAGACTATTAAACAACAAATAACTGTACTTAGTTCAAGAGAAGTAGCTTGACACGACCAAATGGCAATGCGGCAAACAAAATCTGAGGTAACCGGGAGAGGGGGATTGTGGGTAAGAATTTAGCTCGAGAGTTTAAAGCTGACGCGAGCTTGGAAAATGGCCGGCACGGTTCCGATGTCGAAACAGATACCCATGCGTAAGGAAAGAATGAGGATTAACAATATCAGATCAGTGGTTCAAGGATGTCTACATGCTGCTGATGTCATCAGAAGTCCCGGAATTATCTTTTTTTGGGAAAGTAGTTCCTTTTATTTGGTTTGGAAGCATTATCCTCCTGATATTTCCTATTGGTACCCTGACTAGTTAAGGGAGAAACTGAGAATATGAAACATTCTAGACAGCCCATGAATCAATTAACCTCTATCAACCCAATGTTTTGAGAATCTGGGAAGCAGCAGGGCCCATTCAATTCAGAAAGTACAAGTGTAAAATCAAGAAGTTATGTACTCACCATAATGCTCAATGTATGTAGTCCATCTCGCCTCACATTCTTACCTGTGGGTTTGGAGCCGAATGTCAGCTCTGACTAGGCCAAACTTTTCTAGCTTGAAGTCTTTTTATTGGCTGGGCTAAGATGGTATCCCATGCTGCACTGCTCTATATCCCCAGATCTAGTTTGCTGCAAAGACCAGCACTCATTTTCCGTGCATAACACCAAAGGAAAGGAAGAACAAACTGAGAATGAAGGGAGCTCTGAAACCAGACCTAATCTCCAAATCCTTCAGGAAGGGGGAAGTAGGGGGGGGTAAAGTAAGAAAGAATGTGAGGTGAGATGGACTACATACATCGAACGTTATGGTGAGTACATAACTTCTTGATGTTATGTAGTCCAATCTCGCCTACATTCTTACCCGTGGGACAGCGTCCCTATCACCTAAATCCTGGGAGGCTCAATGGAAAATACTCCTGAGCACTGTGGAACCAAAGGAAGATCTGCCCCTAGATACCACATCCAACTTGTAATGAGTAACAAAAAGGTGTGAGGAGATGCCCAAGTAGCCACAGCACAAATGTCATCCATAGACAATCTGGCCTGATAGGCTGTAGATGTAGATACAGACTGAGTAGAGTAAGCCTTCACCGGGAACGGTAAATCTTTACCCCCTGAGGAATAAATGAAAGAAATGCAACTGGAGATCCACCTGGACAGTGTGACTTTGGAGACAGGAGACCCAATTCTGTTTTCCGAAAAGGAAACAAACTGATCAGATTTTCTGAGGTCTTTGGATCTGTGCAGATAAAAACGTAATTGTGTGTGTACATCCAATTGATGAAATGTAAATTCTGCCTTGTTTGAGAACTGGGGAAAAAACACTGGCAACTCAATAGATTGGTTAAGATTGACTGACGCCACTTTGGGAAGAAAGGAAGGAAGGGTTGGATCTGAGAGAAACCCTGTCCTTATGAAAAATCAAATAAGGGGGTTTGATTGATAAGGCTTGAAGCTCTGAAATGTGTCTGGCTGACGTGATAGCTACTAAAAAGACAGTCTTCCAAGTTAAGAATTTTAAATCACAAGTGGCTGCAGGCTCAGAGGGGGATGAAGTAAGGGCCTGTAGAACAAAGTTTAAATCCCAAGGCATGACAGGTTCCGATACTGGAGGACGAAGTAACAGAGTGCCCTTCAGAAAAGCCTTGCAGAGTCTATGAGCCATCAGACTAGGCTCATTTGCGACATGAAAGGTAGAGATCACCACCAATTGGACTTTAATGGTTGCAGCCGCTGAACCCTGGTTAAAGGGCATAGACAAGAACTCCAATACAGATGAAACTGGAGACGTGTAAGGGTCAATCTTTTGGGTATGAGCCCAAATTGAAAACCTCTTCCATTTGCTGTAGTAAATCTTCCTGGTGGAGGGCTTATGAGAGGAAGATAAAATATTAACCACCTCCGGTGGGAAATGATGAAGCCTAACTAATGATGGAAGTGGAGTAGCCAGGTTGTCAACCGGAGGGTCCAAAGAGACGGATGGAGCTGCCCTGACGTGTGTCAGTAAGTCTGGTTGTGGGTCCAGAACCCAAGAAGCATCCATGAGATAGGGATGGAGAAAGGGGAACCAAATTTGACAAGGCCAGTGTGGAGCAATCAGAATCATTCTGCTTCCCAAGGCTTGTGCTTTCTGAATAACCTTTGACAGCAAGGGAACCGGAGGGAAGGCATATAGTAGACCGGAGGGCCAATCGTGGACTAGTGTCCCTGGGTGACTCCCCGAGGGGGAATCAACGTGAAGTAGCTGCTGCATTTGGCATTGAGGGAGCTGGCAAAAAGGTCGCAGCAAGGTTGACCCCACTTATGGAAGATCTGTTCAACAACTTGACAGTTCAGGGACCACTCGTAAGGCATCTGAATAGCTCTGCTTAGCCTGTCTGCGATCACATTGGACTTCCCCGGAATGTGCGTTGTCACCAGAAAACGTTGGGAAGACACTGCCCACTGCCACACTCGCATGGCCTCTTTGCAAAGGGGATAGGACTTGGTTCTTCCCTGCTTGTTCAGATCCAACACCAATGACATACTGTCTGAGTGGATTGCAATAGTCCCGAGAGGAAGAAAGCTCTGAAGTGCTTGCAATGCTAGTAGCACAGCTCTCATCTCCAGGACACTAATATGCAGATGCATCTCGTGCTTTTGACACATGCCTTGGACTGTCCTGCCTAGATAATGCCCCCCATCTGGGAGGCATCCATAGTCACCGTGGCAATAGGGGGCACAGGAACGAAGGGCTTTCCTGCATTCAGGTTGTCTGTGCGAAGCCACCAACTGAGATCCTGTTTGCACCTGTCCGTGAGTAGAATAGGGTAAGAAAGTGGAAGACTGAGAGACCACTGGGCAAAAAGTAGCCACTGAAGGAGTCTTACATGTAACCTTGCCAGAGGGACTAACAATTGCCGCAGCCATTGTCCCCAATAGTTGGAGGACTCATCTTGCCTTTACTCTTCTCAGGGGGAGCAAGGCATGAACTTGTTGTAGGACTCTTGATTCTTTCCTGTGGTAGAAACGCCCGCATGAGGATGGTGTCTAGTTCTGCGCCTATAAAAGTGACATGCTGTGAGGGCAACAAGGCAGATTTTTCCCAGTTCAACGTGATGCCCAGCTGTTGACATAGGTTTATAATAGCGTCCCTGGTCTGAATCAGTAGATGCCTGGTGGTGGCAGTAAGGAGCCAGTCCAGATACGGAAACACTTGGAATCCCTAACGTCTCAAGTGAGCAGTCACCACTGCCATGCATTTGGTAAACACCCTGGGGGGCTGTGGTGAGACCAAAGGGCAGGGCTCGAAGCTGAAAATGACTGGCTCCCAGTCGGAAGCATAGCTGACGTCTGGATGCCCTGTCCATCTTGATGTGGCAGTAAGCATCCTTGAGGTTGATGGAGCACATCCACATTTCTTTTCCCAACAATGGGAGAATAGACTGCAATGTGACCATTTCGGAACTTGGACATTTGCACGTGGGTGTTCAATTGGCTGAGATCTAATATGGGTCTCAGGTTCCTTGTCCTTTTCGGGACCAAAAAGAATCTTGAGTAAGTCCCTAATCCGATCTGGTCTGAGGGAACATACTGGAAGGCTCCTTTTTCTAGCAGATTTGAAACTTCTGAAGCTGCGTAATCCCTTTGACTTTGTGGAACATCCGGGATTTTCTTGATCGGAGGGGGATCTGAAGAGAAGGGGATGACATATCCTCCGGAAATTATTCGTAGAACCCATTGGTCCTGGGTGATGTCTTGCCAGGTCTCCAGTTATAACGAGATTCGACCCCCGACTGGCTCCGGAAACGCACAGTCGGGCCTCCCATCAGGAGCGACTGTAGGGAAAACCATTTAAGGAATCTCGGTCTCCCGAGTTGCGGGGGCATCATCTGCCCCTAGGGCGGTGTCTACCTGAATAATCACCCCCTCCTCTGCCTCTGGATGGGGGGCTCACCTTGTGCACCGGGAAAAAACCTCTGATTTCTTGAACATCTTGTCACCCCTCTGAGCCTTGGGATAAGGCCTAGAGGAAAGAGAAAAACAGACTCCTACAGCAGACAGAGTTTTTCCCTCCTGCTCGCACCTGGTGTGGGTGTCTTTCACCTTGGTTCGACCAAAGAGGAACCATCGAAAGGGGTGTCTGTGAATGAAAACTTGAAAGCCTCTGCGAAATGACAAAGGCACATCCAGGCCTGTCTCCTAAGAGCAACTCCTGAACTGGTTGCCCTATTCGCTCCATTGGCTGCATAGGAGATCAGCCTCATGGAGCAGTTAACGATGGAATTGAGGGTAGACATCTGAGCATTAACCATCTGGGTCACCGCCTCAGAAACGTTACCCGTGAGTATCTCCAAGCTCCTTGAGGAGACCTCTCTGGAGCAGTGTAAAGTGAGATAAATAATTCAGTGACTGTAAGGTAAAGGTCGCTGAAGAAAGGGTACGCTTCCCGTATTGGTCCATGGTCCTAGACTCCTTGTTAGAAGGATGGACGGAGGAAGAAGTCTCAGCCAATTCCTTCTGAGTGGCCACTGCCACCACCATGGCATCCACAGGGACTCCCTTGGACAGAAATTCCTTACCAGGAAGAGCACACAAAAATTTATTGGGTCTCCTGGGGACTGGTTCCATAGAGTCAGGAGTCTCCCACACCCTTTGACAGACCAAATTCAGAAGCACAAAGGGTGGAGATACCCAGGAGGCGGAGGGCTGAACACCAAAGGCCTTCAGGAAGACAGACTCCTCCTCGCAAGGGGCTTTGGATGGCCAGTCACCTCTTTCAAAATCTCTAGGATGTCAGAGAAAGAAACATCCTCAGAGGATGACTTGGTGGATCCCTCCGATTCCTCAAGGTCGGTGTCTGATGTGAGAGACTCATCCTGGGAATCTATGTGCTTCCCCTTGCACGTCTTCTTTCTGGGTGGCTCCACAGGCAAGGACTCTGAGGGGCCCTCAGAAATGTGCGGACCACTCATGGGGGTACCCTGAAGCCTTGGGGATCCGCTGTCTACAGATAGATGGCGATCAGAGACCTGCACCAGTAAAGTAAAGGACAGAGTGACCGACCCGCATGATACCACTGATGACCTGGCCAGTCCAATCCACATGGCCTCGAAGGCAGGTCCCCCTGAGTCCGAGGAGCAACCAGCCTCCGAAACCACGACAGGAGTCAGGCTTCCCCGCGCCGAAGCACCGAGAGGGAGACTAGGAACCGATAGGTGTCCCGAGGATTCTCCCTCTGGTCTGACCAAAGAATCCTGAGCCCTGAATCCCGTGGATGGCGCTGACGGGGTCGAAGCTGATGTCTGCACCGATAAGCCAGGAGGGGCTGTCGGAACCAACCTAGGGACATCACACGGAGCCGTGCACTCTGGCTCCGAAAGCAGAGATACGCTCGGAGGAGAAAGTATCTAAGCAGGTTGAAGGATGGGCTCCGGAGCAGACTGGGTGGGAGCAGAGAACAATTTAGCCAAAACTGGTGACTGAAGTAGTCTCTGCACCACTCTATCGACATCTACATCTGATAAGGTCCTGGAGGATTTTGAGGATAGAGATGGAGATCGAGACCTCCTCTCCTAAGGGGACCTGCGAGGAGGTGATGCTGGCCTAATTCTAGGTGATCGGCTCCGAATAGGTTTCAAAATGATTGGAGCCAATGCCGGTTCCATAACCACAGACACTTCCTGCAGGCCCGAGGACAATGGAGCCGAGGATGACGAAGCAGACTTTGCTATTTTCTTTGGTAACCCAGAGGAGACTGATGGAGCCGGAGATCTCTTTTTAGATTTCGATGATTTTGTCTTGGAGCTGGAAGCAGTTTCCAGACCCTCCTCGAAGGAGAGTTTCAGAAGTCCCTTCAAAATCAACTTATTCTTCCTTTCCTGAAGAACTCTCGGACTAAACGCATGACAGAAACTGCACGACTTCTGGAGATGGATTGCTCCCAGACAATACACACAGACAGAATGTCCATCTGTAATGGACATTTTATAGTTGCACCTAGAGCATTTCTTGAAGTCCGAGGGCTTGTGCTCCTTAGAATCTTTGGACATAGTTAGCTACCACAAAGCACCAAAGACCACAATAACTGACAACAGTACTAATGGTAAAACAGTCACAAGGCGGGAAAAACACTACCACAAACAAAAACCTCAAGATCTCTAACTAAAACGATCCTTTGGCACAACACAGGAGGGGAAGACTAAAACCTCTAATTTAAATGGTTTTAGACCTGTACAAAATATAACACAAGGAAGCAAGGGACAGACTAGGATCTCTAACTGAAAAGGGCCTAGCCCGTTGGAAACAGCTAGGGGATACCACAGAAAAAACAATCAAACACAAAACGTTTTCACCATACAAGACCAGAGCACACAATAGCTATTAAAATAGCTTTTTGTTTTAAACCAATTCTCTAACAATGAAGAAAAAAGGGTACTTCGCTACAGCCAAGAGCGAAACCACGTCCGAGCTACACGAGCGGCAAACGAGATCTGGGGATATAGAGCAATGCAGCATGGGATACCATCTTAGCCCAGCCAACAGAAAGACTTAGAGCTAGAAAAGTTTGGCCGAGTCGGAGGTGACATTCGGCTCCAAACCCACGGGTAAGAATGTAGGCGAGATTGGACTACATAACATCTTATATTATAGGAGTATTCAAAAACCTTGAGACATACGAAAATGCTGGGTATGTAACAAAGCATACCTTCAATAAAACAGAAGCGGATGCTTTTCTAAAAATAGTGTTGGCCCCTTCCAAGACACTACTCGAAGCACATTTCCAAACCAGAAACCTAATTCATATATCACCTCTGTTCAGCACGCAAAGACACAGCAAAATAATCTAAAGTATAAGCACACTGCAAAATAAATTTCCACATGAAGCCCTGATAATTTAAAATTCCAATGACTACAATGTTAAAGCGAGCCAATTACTTTTTCTGGGACTCTAACCAATTGTCAGTTTTACCCCAGACGTGTAGGGTTAGAAGAAGCCAAGGCTCTATTGCTAGAATTGGCATCTAAATAGGAAACCACAACTGGGTCAGCTGAAAAAAGAGCAGAGAAAGTACAGTTGTGTATACTTACCATAAATGTAGATGTCTGAGTGTATTCACTGTTGCAGTCATCACATTTGGGTTATCTGCTTTCAGTAGCCCTCAGTCGGCCTGATTAACAAAGTCTTGGGTCCTGCATTGGTTGCAGTCTCTTCTTCTGTGACGTGAGGTAGTCAGGGGTATAAAACATGCAGCTGACATCAGTTTTTCTTGCCCCAGATGTCAGGTGCCCCCCTTAATGGGAAGCAATATATATATATATATATATATATATATATATATATATATATATATATATATATATATATATATATACACACACACACACACACACACACACACATACATACATACACATATATATATATATATATATATATATATATATATACACACACACACATATACATACATACACACACACAAGGTTACACCTACAAAAAAAAAAAAGCAAACACCCCAAAATGCTTTTAAGCGTAGTAAAGGAGAGTAAAGGTATAGCCAAAAGTAGTCAGGGGGACGCTTTTAAGCATAGAAAAGGAGAGTAAAAGTATAGCCAAAAGTAGTCAGGGGGCTGGAGGGAGGGTAACCAGGACTGCAACAGCGAATACACTAACATCTACATTTATGGTAAGTGTACACAACTGTACTATGTTCTTCGTGTCTCACTGCTGCAGTCATCACATTTGGGTAGATTCCCAAAGCTAAGGATGGGAGGAGGAATTCAGACAGCATTAGGGCCAGCTATAAGGACCTGCAAGACTGCAGTAGCAAAGACAACTCTGGATTTAGAGAAAATTGGCAAATCGTAATGCTTGGTGAAAGTATGTACAGAACTCCAGGTAGCAGCTTTTAGGATGTCCCTGGTAGGGACACCTCTGAGAAAGGCTGTAGAGGTAGATGCAGCCCTGGTCGAATGGGGTCTGATCCCCTGTGGGACATGTTATCTATGGTGCTTACAGCAGAAATTAATACAATGGCCTATCCATTTAGAAATGGTTTGCTTTGAAATAGCCTTCCCCTCTGCCCCTGCAGCAAATACCACCAGCAGTTCAGATTTCCTTTGAGGTTTAGTCCTGTCCAAGTAAAATCTAAGTTGTCTGTGCACATCTAAGGAGTGCAGTATTCATTGCCCTTTGTTCTGTGGATTAGGAAAGGAGATTGCCAAATGAATGCACTGATTAAGGGCCACACTGGATACCACCTTGGACATGGAGGGATTGGTCCTGAGGAACACCCTGTCCACATGAAAGATGATGAAAGGCTCCACTGCCATAAGGGCCTGTAATTCAGATACCTTTCTTGCTGAAGTGATTGCTAAAAGAAAAACTGTTTTCCAAGAAAGGAATTTTTAAGTCTGCAGTAGCAGCTGGCTCGAAAGGAGGAAGAGTGAGTTTCTCCAATACAAAGTTAAGGTCCCAGGCTGGAGTTGGAGCCCTCCTGGGTGGTCGTAAATGTTTGGCTCCTCTGAGGAACTGCTTGAGCAGTGGATGAAAGAAGAGGGGAGGCTCTGTGTTATAATGAACTGAAATGGCTGACGCGTGAATTTTGATGGAGGAGAAAGACATGCCCTTGTGAAGCATCTCAGTTAAGTACTGTAAAATCTGAGGTAAATTGGGCACTGCTGTGCTCATCCCTTGAGATTGCTTCCAGGCACAGAATCTTTTCCATTTTTCAGCATAAGATTTTCTAGTACTAGGCCTTCTTGCCTCAAATGATATCCATCACTGGTTTACTTAGGGATGATAAAGGAGAAATTAGGTAATTAGCCAGGCTGCTAGGTTCAGTGATTGAAGCTGAGGGTGCAGAATGTGGTTCTCCTGCTGAGACAATAGGGTAGGAGCCTGAGGCAGGTGCCATGCGGCAAAATGGTGACACTGCGCAAGAAGGGGTACACCAGTGTTGGCGTGGCCAGTCTGGTGCAATCAAAATAGTCTTTGGTTTGTCTCGTTTGATCTTTAGTAGTACTTTGGAGAGCAGAGGCAGAGGAGGAAAGGCATAAACTGATACTTTTTCCAGCTGAAGGACAGAGCATCCACTTTCCAAGCTTGTTTGTGGGGAGTCCTTGTGCAAAATTTGTCCAATTGATAGTTCTGGGTGGAGGCAAACAGGTCTATATTTGGGCTCCGCCATTTGCTTGTCAACATGTTGAAAATCCTTAGTTCCAGTTTCCACTCGTGTGGGTCCATGAGGTTTCTGATTAGTTCATCTACGAGTGTATTTAGTTTTCCTGGCAGAAATTGAGCTTGTAGATGCACTTGGTAGCTCAGGGCTGTGGTCCACAATGCCATGGCTAGTCTGCAGAGGGGTTAAGAATGTGTATCCCCCTGCTTTTTTATGTGCCACGTAACAGTGGTGTTGTCCGTCTTTACCAATAACGGTCTTGGAAGAATGTGGTCCTTGAAGGCTGCCAGAGCATTCTGTACAGCTAACATTTATTTTTGATTGAAATGCAGGTGCATTCGACTTGGGTTCCATTTGCCCTGAATGCACTTCCCTGCCAAGTGAGCCTCCACATGCATAGTCTTATGTGTCTGTTAGGGTTTGGGCAGAAGGGGGTAGTGTGAATGGTAGTCCCTTGTTTTGGTGGCAGGCCTCTGCCCACCAAAAGAACTCTAGGCGTAGGCAAGGTATGATAGGAATCATTGGTTCTAGATCCTGAGAATGTTGACACCATAGACTTTTTAGATACCATTGTAGTTTCCTCATATGCAGTCTTGTATATGGAATTAGAAAAATGCAGGAGGCCATGAACCCCAAGGCTTGTAGTATCTGCCTTGCAGATATAGCAGGGTTTTTGTGGCCACTTGTTTGAAGTAGGTTGTCAAATGAATTTGTTTCTCTGGCATGAAGAAAGCCATATGGAAAGTTGCATTCAAGCTTGCCCCCAGGAATATAATTTGCTGACAGGGTACCAGGTGTGACTTCTTTTCATTTACGGTGTACCCCAGAAAAATTAGCACCCTTTGTACAAAGGCCAGATGATTCAAAAGTATGTCCTGGCTTTCTGCCTGAATTAGATAATCGTCCGGGTATGGGTATATTTGAATATTTCTTTGCCTGCAAAATGCAATGACTGGAGCTAGGCACTTTGTGAATATCCTGGGCGCAGTAGATAGTGCAGAGAACCAATAGTGCGTGTAGCCTGCTTTGAAGCGTAGGTATCTTCTGCAAGATTCCCTGATTGGGATGTGCACGTATGCTTCCTTTAAATCTAGTGTTGCCAAACCAGGCATCTTTGCCTAGCATAGGGAGCAACTGGTGAAGAGTCAGCATCTTGAATTTTGGAATCACCAAAAAGGTGTTTAGAGTAGGCAGGTCCAAGATAGGACGCCATGAATTGTCTTTTCTGGATACCAGGAAAAATCTCGAGTAGAAACCTTGTCCCTTTTCTTTTCTGGTACCAATTGAATAGCCACCTATGTTTAAGAGAGAGTACTTGCTTTTGGGCCTCTGCCCACTGCTTTGGAGGTAGATCCGGCCAACGGCTTGGTGTTGGTGAAGTGTGGAAGTGAAATCTGTATCCTTGGGATACTATATTTAAAACCCATTTGTCCCGGTTAATGACTCCCCAGTACTTTGCATGAAGTGCAATCTTTACCACCAACGGGGCAGACAGTTGAGAACAGCTTGGAAGTTTTAAGAAGTCATTGAGACAGTTTAACAAAGGGGGGGAATTTTATTACTGACTCAACCCAACGCTCTGCACGTACGGAAAATGCACGGCCAAACCAATTACAATGCAAAACACCAGTGGCCAGCATAGAGAGTACACCAAGCACTTTGAAAATAACCACATAAATAGTTTATTCAGACCGGTTTTGGCTAACCAGCCTTCTTCAGTGAACAAGCATTACACAAAAGTTGCATGATGTATGAATATAAACACTCCCCCAACCAATGACAGACATGGTCCAACCCAAAAACTACAAACACATTGAATATATGTAAAACAATCATTGTAAATCAAAAATATATATCTATAATACATAGACATGTATAAATAACAAAATATATATAAAATATTTTATATATATATCTAAGCAAACAAACATACTCCATATATTTACAAAGTATAATAAATATGTATATAGAATATATAAGGATATATAGAACAAAGAACAAAAACACACAATAGTCTGTGGTATCTTTCATAAGGGGTCATAGAGTCCTGGGGAAAATAATGCTCCTAAATTAATAATCCAATACTTGTCCTTATGATTAAGAATAGTGTGCCAACCTTATTGGTTGCTCCCATCACCAATAATTATATTACCATAAATCTAAATTCAGCATTGGTATGTTTGATAGTATGTCTGTATAGGGCATTCATCTCCCTTTTGTTTCGGACATCACTTCTATGTTCAGACATCCTTATCATCAATGAGTGAGAAGTTTGGCCCACATAAAAAGTGGAGCATTTACATGTGGCCAAATATACTACCAAGCTACTGGCACAATTGCCAAAAACCCTAAGATCATATACCCTACTGGTATTGGCACTAGTGAATTGTTTTAGTTTGCTCACAAATTGGCATGACCCACAATGTCCACAAGGGAACATTCCCAACAACTGATCCCCCAACATGGTCAGTTGTTTGTACACAGCGCCCCCACTCTCTTTATGCTTAAAGTGCGAAAAGTGTGCACCTAAAGTTCTCCCACATCTGTAGGAGAATTAGCATCTGAGGCCCAAGCATTCTCTAAGTTGGTCATTGGCCATAAGTATATTCCAAGGGGTATCTAGTACATTTCTGATGACGTTATTATTTCGTCCATAGGCTGTCACCCACTTGTGTTGGCCTTCGCGGTCTGTACTCCAGCAAAGTGCCCCTAACCTGAGCACAACTCCGGTTGCTGGCAAGTGCAATATCCGACTCCCTGTATCCCCTACCCAAAAACCTGATGCACAAATCCTGTCTGGCATGTTCAAATTTTCGTGTAGAAGAGCGGATTCTTTTAATTCCCATAAATTGTGACTTTGGAATATTGCGGATGGTGTGGCGGGGATGCATACTGGATGCAAGAAGCAGGCTATTGTATTGTGGATATTTATGAGACGTCTTAGTGCTAAGAGTATGATCTTCGTTCCGATACACAGTTACATCTAAAAAGTTAATGTTGTCATGATGTGATTTAAGAGTGAATTCAATACTCCACAAATTATCATTAAGATACTCCAAAAATTCCTGCAAATATGTCTCATCTGCCCGCCACAACATCCAGCAGTTATCCAAATATCTGCGCCAGATGTCTATATAGTACAGTTTTGTACCTACCATAAATGTAGATGTTCGAAGATCCACATTGCTGCAGTCCTTACACTTGGGTAGTCCGCTGTCCTCGGTCGGCCCGAATATCAAAGTATAAGGCTGACGTCGGTCAAGGCGCATTTGACTGACATCAGGACGTCAGGGTACAAATGCGCATGACCGACGTCATATCCTCAAGTCTTTTCTTGCCCCAGATGTCAGAAGACCCTAAAAATAAAGGTCAAAACCAAAAGACAGCAAACAACCAACCAACCACCCTTGCACTAATTATATGTACAATATATACAATATACACAATATGTACAACCCAACCCACACAACCACCTCTAACTACAGAGGGGAAGGAGGGAGGGTAAATTGGACTGCAGCAATGTGGATCTTGAACATCTACATTTATGGTAGGTACAAAACTGTACTATGTTCTTCATCTCACATTGCTGCAGTCCTTACACTTGGGTAGAATCCCAAAGCAGAGGTAAGGGAGGATGGCCAAACTACAAGGAAGCAGGAGCTGCCAAAATGCCCTGCAAAACAGCAGTGGCAAAACCAGCCCTGGATTTAGAGTAAAGTGGCAGGTGATAATGCCTAGAGAAAGTATGCACTGAACTCCAAGTAGCTGCCTCCAAAATATCCTTGGTTGCCACTCCCCTCAAAAAGGCTGTAGAAGTGGCAGTAGCCCTAGTGGAATGAGGCCTAATCCCAGCTGGAATCTCCTTGCCATGATGGGAACAACAGAAAGCAATGCAAAACCCAATCCACTTAGAAATAGTTTGTTTTGACACAGGCTTGCCCTGAGAACTCAAAGCAAAAGAAACAAACAACTGCTGAGACTGCCTGAACCCTTTAGTTCTGTCCAAATAATATCGCAACTGCCTGTGTACATCTAAAGTGTGCAAAATCTTTTCCCCTTTATTTTGGGGATTTGCATAAAAAGTAGGCAAATGAATAGTTTGGTTTAAAGCCACACTAGAAACCACCTTAGGCATAAAGGAAGGATTAGTACGCAAAGATACCCTATCCTTATGTAAAATCAAGAAAGGCTCAACCGCCATAAGGGCCTGTAATTCAGAAACCGTTCTTGCAGAGGTAATGGCCAACAAAAAGGCAGTCTTCCATGATAAAATTTCAACTCAGAAGTAGCTGCAGGCTCAAAAGGTTGTAGAGTGAGTTTCTCCAACACAAAATTGAGATCCCAAGCAGGAGTAGGAGCTCTACGTGGGGGTCTTATATTCTTTGCCCCTCTAAGAAATTGCTTGAACAAAGGATGAGAAAACAATGGAGGGTCACATTCATAGTGAGCTGAAATTGCTGCAGCATGAACCTTAATAGAAGAGAAGGACAAACCTTTGTCCAGTAACTCAGTAAGATATTGAAGAGCCACACTTAAATTAGGCTCAGAAACATCAAAATCCTTTGCTGCACTCCAAAATAAAAATCTCTTCCATTTATCTGCGTGCACTTTCCTTGTACTAGGTCTTCTAGCTTCCAAAATCACATTCAAAACTTGTTGTGGAAGTTGAGACCCTCTATGGTTCAAAACAGAATATGCCAGGCTGTTAGGTGAAGAGAGTGAAGTTTGACATTGAGCAAATGGCTGTCCTCCTGTGACAACAGGTGTGGAATCGAAGGCAAAGGCCATGGAGGCTTCCGTACCAGACTTCTCAGTAATGGGTACCAGTGCTGTCGAGGCCAATCTGGAGCTATTAAAATCATCCTTGGCTTGTCCTGTCTGACCTTTAGAAGTACCTTTGGGAGGAGAGGCAGAGGTGGAAAGGCATACACATGAAGATTGCTCCAATTGAAAGAAAGAGCATCCACTTTCCAAGCTGTGGGATGAAACCTTTTGTGCAAAACTTTGGCAGCTGATGGTTTAGTGGAGAAGCGAACAGATCTATGTCTGGAGTTCCCCATGACACTGTCAATTTTGAAATACATGAGGATCCAATTTCCACTCGTGGGGATCCATAATTCGTCTGCTCAACACATCTGCTAAGGAGTTCTGTGCTCCTGGCAGAAACCTTGCCTGAAGATTGAGCTATAAACTGAGAGCAGTCTCCCACAAAATCATTGCTTGCCTGCATAGAGGATAAGAATGTGTTCCCCCTTGCTTGTTGATGTACCACATGACAGTCGTGTTGTCTGTTAGAATCAACACCTGCCCTGGAAGAAGTAAATCCTTGAAAGCTACTAATGCAAACTGGACTGCTAACATCTCCTTCAGGTTGATATGTAGATGTTGTAGTCTGGCAGGCCACTTGTCTTGTATCCACTTTCCATGTAGATTAGCTCCCCAAGCTTTGTCTGAGGCATCTGTCGTTAAAATCTGACTCGCCTCTGGCCGGGTCACAGAGAGTCCCTTGTTTAGGTGACATTCCTGAGCCCACCACAAAAATTCCTTTTGAATGCAAGGTATTATTTGAATGACAGTGTCCAGATCCTGGCAGTGCTGTGTCCATACATTTTTGAGATACCATTGCAGCTTCCTCATATGCAGTTTGGCATTGGGAAGCACCAGAATACAAGATGCCATGAACCCTAAGGCTTGAAGGACTGTCCTTGCAGTCAGCCCGGACTGATGAGATAGCTGATGGAAGTAAAGGGAAAGACTGTTTTGTTTGTCCGGGGTTAAAAAGGCCATCTGGGATGCTGTATTCAGTCTTACACCCAGAAAGCACATGTCCTGAGAGGGTACTAGACTGGACTTTATTTCGTTCACAGAATACCCCAGGCATCTTAGCACTGCTATCACATATTCCAAATGATGAAGAAGCTCTTCCCTTCCTTTAGCCAGAATCAGGCAGTCGTCCAAATAAGGATAGATTTGTATTCCTTTTAGCCTGAAGAAAGCTATCACTGGAGCCAGAACTTTCGTGAACACTCTGGGCAGTAGATAAGCCAAAGGGCAATGCAGAGAACTGATAGTGAGAAGTCCCAGCTCGAAAACGCAGATACTTCCTGCAACTTAGTCTGATAGGAACATGAAGGTAGGCCTCCTTGAGATCCAAAGTTACCATCCAATGATCTTTGCCCAGCAGAGGTAAGAGCTGTTGTAACGTCAACATTTTGAACTTGGGAATGTCCAGATAAGTGTTGAGGATAGATAAATCCAAAATTGGTCTCCACGTGTTCCCCTTCTTTGGTACTAGGAACAGGCGAGAATAAAATCCTAGGCCCACTTCTGGCATAGGGACCGGCTGTATGGCCCCTAGTTGAAGTAACAGAGAAATTTGCTTGTGAGCCTCTATTCTTTGTTGAGGAGGAACGTCTGGCATGCCTCTGAAAGGAGGCAAGGTATGGAAATAAAACCTGTAACCTTGGTGTATGATATCCAATACCCATCTGTCTTGGGTAATTAAACTCCAATTTTCTTTGAAAAGTGCCAACCTTCCTCCCAAAGGTGCTGCCAGGCGAGAAGGCTCTGGCAGCTGAAAAGGTAGGTCATTGGGTCTGTTTACGAAAGGACTGACCCCTGCCCTCACCTGAAGACTGTGCAGGAGAACTCCCTGTTCTAGGCCTGAAAGAGCCCTGAGCTCTGCCCCTACCACATCTAGATCTACCCCTAGACTGGGAATCATAAGAAGGATACGTCCACCCTTTAGCAGGCCAATTTCTACTAAACTTTGGAGGCTGAACCTGCAAAAAATCTTTAACAGTCTGCATAGACTTAGCCTTGTCTTCCATCTTCTTTAAGACTGCCTCAACAGGAAAACCAAACAACACATCAGATTGTAAAGGAGCATCTAAAATCCTTGTTTTAACATGGTCAGATAAATTCTGATCCCTCAGCCATGCGTGCCTGCGAAGAACTGACCCAGTGGCAGCCACCCTAGACGAGGCCTGTACAGCATCAAAACCACATTGCAAAGAATGCTTACCCACCTGTTCAGAAACATGTACTAAATCTTGTAACTCTTTACAATCAATCCCTTCCGCCAGAGCATCAACCTTAGACTTCAGCTGTGAAAGGAGATAGTTTTGGTATTTTAACATGTGAAACTGGCAATTCAAAGCTCTCATAGCTAGAGTGGAAGAAGTATAAACTTTCTTTCCCCATCTATCCAAGGCCCTGGCTTCTTTATCTGCAGGAACCAGATTCTTGACAACAGAAGCCTTAACACCTTTAGGCCCCTGGCTAACAGTTTCTGGGTCTGCCCTAGGACTCTTAAAAAGATACTTATGAACTTCAGGCACCCTGTAATACCTATCCGGTTTAACAGGAGCAGGAGGCAAAGAATCAGGATTAAGAGAAGCCTCTGTAAAAACATCTTCCACTACATCCAAAACAGGAGGTATAGCCAAAGGCCTATGCTGGGGTAAAAATAAAAATTCCCTAAGCCTTTTCCTGGAATCAGAGAAGTCCTGACCTTCCCACTTAAAATGCTCCCTCATGGAATGAAGAGTTTCTGAAAAAGAAAAATCCTCAGGAGGAGAAGCAGAAGGAGTAGAATTCATCCACATCAGAATCCGAATAAGGAGAGTACTCCTGCAAGTCTTCAGCCGAAGACTCTGAAACATCCGAAGCCTGCTCAAAATTCCCTAGCTCAGGCTCCACCCTAGGTCTCTTATCAGGAGGGGCAAAGAACCCTAATCAGAGTAATCAAATCTTCTGCCATTTTAAGCATATGCTTCTTGGGCACAGTTCCAGAAGAACTAGGGGTGACACCAACTGAAGCTAAACCTGGCCTGCCTCTAGGAGAAGCCTTGGAAACAGAAGGAGAGGGCCTAACCACCCTAGGCAGGGAGGGGAGTATAGTAACCTGAGAAGCCCCATCACCCTGGCCTGCCTCCTGAGAGGCCACATCCTGCAATAACAAGGTCTCTCCCTGGGATCCCAAAGAAACCTCCGGTGGAACCACCGGCTCCACCGACACCTCTAAAGAACCGGCGTCCGGCACGGTTCTTCTAGCCTAGGCTTCACTGCTTTGTCCTTGCGCTTCTTCGAAGAAGCGGGCGTCGGAGCATCCGACGGCATTTTTAAAATTGCACCACTTCCCAAAAACTAACCTGGCACAATCTAATCTCCTCTTTATAGTGCGTTTATTAAATCTAGCACAAGAGCGACACCCAACAACGTCGTGCTCAGGCCCTAAACAAGGAATACACAAAGTATGATAGTCTCTATGCGGTATCTGTTTCCCACAAGAAATACAATTATTCACTTTTTCTGACATCTGGTAAACCACTGAGGCAAGAAAAAACTAAAATATTCCCCAACGGGGTACTTAGCCAACTTTGACTCGGTCTGAAACTCCAAAAACGAAAAATTTCAGAACGCCAACCGGCACTTGCAATACTGCTTCTGCATCGGTCCATGCGGCAAAAAAGACTGAGGATATGACGTCGGTCATGCGCATTTGTACCCTGACGTCCTGATGTCAGTCAAATGCGCCTTGACCGATGTCAGCCTTATACTTTGATATTCGGGCTGACCGAGGACAGCGGACTACCCAAGTGTAAGGACTGCAGCAATGTGAGATGAAGAACATCTACTTGACAGATGTTATGACGCGGATCATAAATCATACATTCCTCAAAATACGCCATAAACAGATCCGCATATATGGGGGCAAAGGATGCTGCTATAGCTGTGCCTGCAACTGCCAGTAACATTCACCCTGCAAGTAAAAAACATTTTTATTCAAACATGTTCTGCCAAACATACTAACAGAGTGTTAAAACCAGGGAGATACAAGGCAGCATGCTCCAACCAAAATTGTAATGCTTGTAGACCAGCCCAATGGGGAATACTAGTATACAGTGCCTTTACATACACGGTGCACATCAGCCATCTAGGCTCCAATTGTGTGTCTGATATAATTTTAAGAAATTGTGTAGTATCCTGGATCCTAGCTCTGACTGAAACCAATAATGGTTTTAAATACTTAGTCAGAAATACCAATAGGGGTTCAGTCAGAGATCCAATACCAGAAACAACTGGTTTACCTGGAGGCTGAGTGAGTGATTTATGAATTTTAGGTAGTAGATATATTTGTTTTTGTGGATCTGCTACGGTAAGATGGCTTTGCGTAGAGCTATTGATAATACCTTCATCCACTGCCTGATTAAGGAACGTATCAATCTCTCTTTTGAATACGGAAGTTGGGTCTATAGACATTAACATATAACATCTTGAATTCGATAGTTGTCCCCTACCCTCATTTAGATAGTAACCCATATTCATTACAACCACAGCCCCAACTTTATCAGCTAGTAAGATAACTATGGCATGGTTGTTTTGGAGTTGTTCTAAGGCAGCTGCTTCCTCAGAGGAAAGGTTATGACCCAAAATGCATGATTCTCTATGTGGAAAATGAAGATCCCCCTCAGTACTGCGTGTAAAAAAATTTAAACATGTTTATTCATTGGTGGTTGGAAGTCGGATTTATGGAACCTAAATTCATCAGATCTTTTGAGTGTTATTTTCTGAAAAAAATAATCTGAGGTGAAGTCTGCGACAATTGGTAGACATCAGTAACTATACTGTATTCATCCACAAAGAATCCAGGTACAAAGCCGAGACCTTTATTCAACAGAGCTTGCTCATCAGTTAGTAATGCATCGGATAGGTTTAACACATTCTGGCCAACATTCCTAGTTATTTCAAGATAGTCTGTAGCAGGCCGTCCACTGAGCTGATTCCTACCCCCATGTTTATGCTTGCGGCCCCCCACGCCACTTACTTCCACATCTAAAGGGTGTTGTACATCAGACTTTTTGCAAATGGGAGATTCTCTAGTACTGACACTGTCATTATCCGTAAAGGAAGATTCCTCCCCTGATGTACTAATGTATGAATTCTCCGTTCTCTTGAGGATAGACCTATGTCTCTTCCTTGATGTGTTCATGTTGGCAGCTCTAACTGTTCTTGAAGCTTCAAAAGGTCGATCCCCTTGGTAATCAGTTAAGTCTCTGTTAAATTTTTTAATCTTTCCATCTCTAATTTGTTTTTCATAGATTGCCAGCTCCTTAGAAAGCTTATTTAGAGAGATGGCATACTCTAGTACGGCCTCATATTTTTTGCAGTCTTCACAAAGTTTTAACTTCCAACACATTGATATCAACCATCCTTTGATAATATGATGTAAAAATATTTACAAACATCATTGAAGCCTGTTGTAAGGCTAAATTCCATTCCCTGGTCAGTATATCCTCTGATCTACCAACTTGGGGTTGGATGCGAATTCTGAGACCTCAAGGTGCTATTTCTCTATTCAAATATGCTCTAAAAAGTCTAAGATGCCAAATATTGGCACGTAGACTTTTTAAGCCCATGCCTAATTTATTGAAAGCAATACTGCATCCATCTGTAGGATCAATTTCGGAGCCATTCTGGTTACTGCATGGTCTGGTATCAATGCCAAATACTCCAATATCATCCCTATCAGCACATAACCCATTTAAAATGCTCTCCAGATCCATATTACTAGAAATAGTTGTGTTGCTAAACCTATTTGATTAAGGCAAAATAAAGCTTTTCCAATTCTTGGTAGCTATTCCAGGAGCTAAATATCATAGAAAAATCCAACAGAAATATTGGAAACAAACTTATACTATTTGTTCATATTAGCAGACACAAAACTAGCTCACCATATATATCCAGGGGAGTTTCTAATAAGGCAATATCAATAGATATAGATACCAATAGAGCAGTCACAAAAACACCACTGTTCGGTAATAACCGTATGTACAAAAAAATGTGCCCAGACAAGGCCTCCGACAGACAATACACATAAGTGGATACCCTATCTGAAATATTTGGGCAAAAAATTTATATCATCACTCCTATTGTATTTGGCCCCAAAACAAAAGGTACTAGGTTCTTTATATGAATAGAAAATATTCCATCTGCTGTTATTTCTTTTCAAAATAATATGTATGCCAATCTACTGTTGTTATTCATTTTAACAGTAGTTATGTCCACTTAGTTTTTGCCCCAAAGCAGAGGAGCCAAGTCATTTATATGGATAAAATACATTCAATCTACTGTTATAGTTTCTTTTAACAATATTAAGTATGCCTATCTGCTGTTATTCTTTTAAACAATGGTAGGTATATCCACTTGGTTTTAATGCATCAAAACAAAAATGCTAAGCCATGGATAAGAGTTCAAAACATTCCATCTACTGATATTACTTTCCACATTAAATGAATGCCCTTCTGTCATGGCCATTTCTTTTCACAATAATTAGCATACACACCGCCTTCCATATATACTTATGCATTCATAGGTCATAACTTAGCAAACATGGAAAAATTACAGCATACTACGGTGCAATCAAGTTTCATAAATAGTACCAAGCACTTTAAAGAAGGGTACATATACCTACCTGTCAAATAACACATTCAGACCATAGATGATTATTAATAGCAACACCTAAATATTACTATATAGATGTAATACAGTTATTGAATGTGATTACACTATTATTGTCATGAAGATCTAAAATCCTAACAAGTAGCCAAAATGTCATCAATATCGCCCAGATATTTATCAGAGCCGTATTCAGTCACATTAACAGTTTAATGACATATTATTGCCACTATTCGGAGCCCAATATAAAGAAAAATATAGGCCCACTGTAATCATAGGTCTGAAATGTTGAATAGCAATTATCAGTTATTTAAAAAGTTAAACTGGATCCGATGTAATTTATACAGTAAAAGCTATCCCTTCCTACCAAATGTTCGATATTACACAGGTAAATTGTATACACATCTCCCAACTATTGTACTATAAACACCCTTTCCAAAATACATATATTGCAATATTTATATTCCTCATACATAACTGGGAATAAACAAAGATACTAATATATCAAGCAAAAAAAGCACCCACCAAGATGGTATAAGTATACAGTCATCAATAATATATTTAGAATGTTCAAAATGTCCCAAAACAGCTTACTTCCCCTTGAGTATGCCAAAAGATTTATTGAAAAGTGTCAATATTTATTAAGGTCCATCCAAAACCAAAGCAGACGTGAAACAAGTTCAAGTTACTTTTAATTTGTAACCTGAAGTCCACAAAGCACAATAGGCCTTTCCACATCCAATGTTGACGCTTCCCAAGTTCCGAACATAGTCCGAATCACTTCCACGCTAGATTTATGTAAGATAATCCATATATGTGAAACTATACAAAATATATTGGTCCCCCTTCTTTCTTCATTTACGAGACTGGCATGGCATCCGATCCTCCCATAAAAACGGAAAACAGACATACATTTGGTTAAATTGAAGAATGACACATCTGGCCTCCCAAGGACTCTGCCATAGACAATAGCAATTTTTAGTTTTCTCTTGACGAAAAATGGCAATTCGGCATCCAAATAGAAGAAAAGAAACACCACAGATCCAAGATGTAATTATCTTAAAGTATTTCAAGTTGATCCACCCAAGACGGAAAAAAATCTTCATAAACGGACTGACAGTGCCAGTACTCAGAACCAACAGCAGAGCAAACACCAAATTGACTCAACCCAACGCTCTGCACATAATGAAGGATACCACAGACTATTGTGCATTTTTGTGCTTTGTTCTATATATCCTTATACATTCTATATACAAATTTATTATACTTTGTAAATATATGGCATATGTTTGCTTATATATATATATATATATATATATATATATATATACACACATATATCTATCTATATATATATATATATATATATATATATATACACACACATACATATATATATATATAATTATTTTATATATATTTTGTTATTTATACATGTCTATGTATTATAGATATAACTTTTTGATTTACAATGATGGTTTTACATACATTCAATGTATTTGTAGTTTTTGGGTTGGACTATGTCTGTCATTGGTTGGGGGAGTTTTATTATACCCAAATTTTGAAGTGGAGGCCCCCCACTGCTTAGTCCTGTGCGTCCCCCGGGACTGAAGCCTGGGTGCTCTGCTGGATCTGGGTTTGGACTGAGAAGGTCTGGAAGAGGCAGGAAAGGACCAATTCTTAGAAAGACGATGCCTACTAAATCTTGGAGGTTGTACTTGTAAAATATCTTTAACTATTTGGATAGATTTAGCGTTTTCCTTCATCTTTTTAAGAACAACTTCTGCTTTGTTGCCAAACAGGTGGCCCTAATTTAAGGGAGCATCCAGTAATTTCGCTTTAACATAATCTGGCAAGGAATGCTCCTTAAGCCAAGCATGCCTTCTAAGTACATTCCCAGTTACCGCAGCCCTGCAAGATGCCTCTAGTGAATCAAAACCACATTGCAATGTATGTTTACCAGCTTGTTCAGCAGAATGCATACAAATCCTGTAAATCCTTATTTACAGCACAGTCAGGAGTCATCATTTTCTTGTTTAAGCAATCCAATATACAGCTGATACTTTAACATATGAAACTGGCAGTTCAAGGCCCTAATGGCCAAAGTTGCAGAAGTGTATACCTTCTTAACCAATCTGTCCAGCACCCTGGAGTCTCTATCAGAGGGGGTAGGATTTTTGGCAGTAGTAGCTTTAATGCCCTTGGGTCCCTGTGAAATGATTTCAGGATCCGCAGCAGTATTTTTGAAAAGGAACTTGAGAGTCATGAACCCTGTAATATCTATCATGTTTTCTGGAAGCAGGAGGTACAGAGTCAGGGGCCATGCTAGATTCCGAAAAGCCATAATCAATAATGTCCAGTACAGGAGGTATAGCTATAGGCCTGTGCTGGGGCAGGAGTAAGAAATCCCTAGGCCTCTTTTTAGAATCAGAGAAATCCTGACTTTCTCAATGAAAAAGCTCCCTGAGAGTATGCAAGGTTTCACCAATAGAGAAATCCTCTGGGGGTGGGGGGGTGGGGGCAGGAGGAATAGAGTCCTCAGCATCGGAATCCTTACACGTAGGTAAGGGTAAATCCTGATAATCAGAGGAAACAGAAAAATTCAGAATCCTGATCAGAAGTATCATAAGCAAACTCAGTCCTAGGTCTCAGACAGGGAAGATTGGCTTCCCCCGATTAAAGTAATAAGGTCTTCAGTCCTTATCATTTGTTCTTTAGGCATAGAGGCCTGACCATGCAGTCTGGACATCAGTTTTCTAGGCATGGTTCGAGTTTTAGGCCTTGAAGAAGATGGCACTGGTTTAATATGCAAGTCAGTAGGCATGAGTACACCCTCAGAAGCCGGTGCCTGCACAGCTGCTTCGAACCCATCCAAGGTAGAGACATCCGCAGGTTCCATAGTTGAAGCATCTCGCTGCATACTGGACTCCGAATGGGTCTCAGTAAAGGCCTGCGAATCTGAAGTAGTGGGTATCAGGGGCTGCGAAAGCACCTCACTGAGTACCGGCGAACTGGGCGACCTGTCTCTGTCTTTATCTTTGTGTTTATTCGGAAATGTCGGTAGTCGGATGGCTTACCGAAGACATAGGATAAACTGAACAGAGCACCAAAAAATTTAGAAGAGTAAATATACTGACGACGGATAGTTCGCGGTTTAAATAAGGTACAAAGCAGACAGCGAGGTACGTCGTGGTCAAGGCTTAGACAAGGAATATAGTACGAATGAAAATCTTTATGAGGTATTTGCAATTTACTTTTACGGACATCGGCTTAGAGCAAGAAAAAGTTTCCCCAATGGGGTACTTAGCTTTTAGTTGAAGACTTTGCTTCTGAAACTCGAAAACGAAAATTTCAGGAGTTGGCCGACCAGCACTTGCGAACTGCTTCTGCTTTGGGTACCGCATGGCAAGAAAGACTGATGTAATAACGTCAGCTACGTGTCTTTTACCCCTGACGTCACGGAAGAGACTGCAACAGACACAGGACCCAAGATTGTTAATCAGGCTGACTGACTGCTACCTGCAAGCAGATAACCCAAATGTAATGACTGCAACAGTGAAACACGAAGAAGAAAATTGAGGGAAGAGAGAATGAAAGGTTTCAAACCTCTGGAACAGGCCCAGATCCTTAATCTTTTCCATTTGCTAAGTTACACCCTTCTGGTATTTGTTTTTTTTTTAGTGAGGACGATAAAATCTGAATGACTGGAGCACAGAGCCTTGCATCTCTTGCCTCCATTAAAATTGGAGAAATCATGCGGTCAATTTCAGGGTTTTTAAATCTCTGTGAAGCAGACTGGATGGATGATACAGAAGATCTCATTCTGGCTCCGACACCCATGCAGGATTTTACAGCTGAGGCCACACAAAAGGGAACGAAATCTGCAGAAGCCAAAAGGAGGCAATGAGAATAACTTATACCTTACACCTTCTGACTTTCTCAAGAAATTAAGTTGCAGGGAAGAGAGGAAATGCATAGTGGGGACTCTGAAGCAAACTGTGGACTAGAACATCTCTCAGTGACTGTCCCTCTGGAGGAATCATGGCAAAGTAACTGCTGCATCTCTTGTTTAGCTAAGACATGAAAAGAGCACAGCAAGGTTGGCCTCAGTGACTGAAAATCAGTGCTGCTACTCACTTACTGAGAGAACACTTGAGCAACAGAAGAACAGACCTGCTCAGTTTGTCCATCACAACAATAAAAGTCTTTGAGGTGTGCATTAAAACTAGAAAATTTCAAGACATTACCCACTGCCCCACACACTTGGCATTCCACAACAGTGGATATGAGCTGATTTCTCCCTCATTGCTGACATACCACACAGCCATGTCGTCAGTGGAAATCGCACTCTCAGGGAGTCCTGAGATGCCTGCAACGCTAAGAGTACTGCCCTCATCTCCAAGAAAAGAAATAAAGACTGGCCTCTGATGGTGGCCATCCGGGGTGGCAGGAAGAATGATCGAATCCATGATACTATGGGTGAGGTCAACCAACTGCTGTTTCCTGCACACTGGAGAGAAACATACTGGTGCATGAAGAAAGTGAGACATCAAGGCCACTGACCTGAAAGCATCCACTGCAGGATTCTCACATAAAATCTTGCCTGAGGTACTACTGTAAGACAACCATTGAACTCAGTAACAGAAGAATAAGTCTCACTGGGGGAGTGGGATGATGGACCTCTGAAGCCATCTGATGCACAGATAAGATTCTGTACTGTGAGAGTCTGGCTATTTGATTAGTTGAGTCACTGTGGGATCCTAATATAGATTAGTTGTCTAAGAACTTAGCATAACGTTAGCCGTCCTCTTCTCTGTTGCATTATTCCTTACATCAGGGAGATGTCTGTCAAGGCAACTTGACATTGGTCAGTATATCAAAAGTCTTTTACTACCGTAGGGTGCGCAGTACGCCTGACGGAAGACATAAGAGATGTACGCGTGCACCATCCTCAGAACAGAGCTGTGTACAAGAAGTGCGTAGGATCCTCTTACCACTGTTATGGGGAGAAAGGAAAAAGCCAGGTAGATGAACGACCTAGTTTAAGGACAATTCATTATCTACCTTTGGCATGAAAGAAGGGCTAGTGCGAAAGGAAACCCCGTCTTTGTGGAAGCTCAAGAAGTGAGGAGAAGCCATTATGGCTTGAAGTTCTGAAACCTGCTTGGTGGAAGCAACAGCCACCAGGAGAACAGTTTTCCATGCATAGTGTTTAAGGGAGCTAAAGGAGGCTGGCTCAAAAGGCGCTAGAGTCCGTTTCTCTAGCACAAAGTTAAAATCCTGGGGGGGTTGCTACAGGTTTCCTGGGAGGTCTAATGTGGAGGACGCCTTTAAGTAACTGTTTGGCTTCAAATCTGGAAGCTAGAGGAGGAGAAATAAGCAGAATAGCAGAAATCGCTGACAAATAAGCTTTTACAAAGGAATAAGCAGAGCTTCCATTAAGTAATTCACACAGATACGACAGAACCATGGGGGGGGGTCACCATAAACGGGTCCAGGTTACTAGCAAGACACCAAAAGGGAAATAAAATATCTCTTCTATTTGGAAAGGTGATTTTCTTGTATCAGGTTTCCTGGCCTCCTGCAGGACTTGGAAGAGTGTCCTCGGAATAAAGGTGTTGGAAAAGAATCAGTGCTTTATCACCCACAGGGTCAGTTGAAAAGTTTCCAATTGAGTGGATGAGGGAGCCCTTGTTCTGTGCAAGTCCACTCTGTGATGTAACTTGCGATGATTGCCTTTGGCTAGATGAAGGAGGGGGAAAAAGAGAGTTATGTACTTACAATAACTTGGAATCTGTGATATCCAGTGTCATTATTCATCACGGATGGGTCTTGGATCTGAGCAGACAAATGAAAACACCAATCCAGAGCTCAAGCTCCTTCCCAAGATCCCTTGCTACCCATAACCCTCAAATCGAGTTTGTTGGATAGAGAAAAAGGGGCAGTGAAAAATGCCTATAAAATTGAAACTCAAAGGGAGACATCCATCTATATCTACCAAATCTCCAGGAGGGGGAAGGAGAATGGGAATGTGATGAATAATGATGATAATAATGATGTGATGAATAATGATAGCGTAGATTCCAAATTATGGTAAGTACATAACTCTATCTGATGCTATCGGTGTCATTATTCATCACAGATAGGTTAGAGTCCCCAGCTACTATGAACCCTGGGAGGCCTCAAGGAAGGATATGCTGGAGCACAGAGGAAGCAAAAGAAGCCCTGCTCATAGACATCAACTCCAACTCATAATGCGCAACAAAGGTGTGGGGTTAGACCAAGCAGCAGCGGCACAAATCTCATCTAAAGAAACTTTTGCCAAGAAGGCAGAAGATGTGGCTACTGACCTAGTAGAGTGAGCTTTAACTGGTCAAGAAAGATCCAGGTGCCTGCTTTCATAAATGTAGGAAATGCAGCTGGCGATCCAACATGAAATAGATAACTTGGAAACTGCTTAACCTTTCCTGGCCTGAGAGAAAGTAACAAAGAGCTGATCGAACTTCCGAAATTTTTCAGTTCTTTTAAGATAAAAACGTGTCTATGGACATCCATACAATGCAACGTACATTCCCCTTTAGTAGAAAACTTGGGTAAGAAAATAGGAAGCTAAACAGATTGGTTAGGATTAGCTTCCGAAGCTACCTTAGGGACAAAAGGAGGATTGGCCTTGAGACACTCTATCCTTGTGGAACACCATGAAAGGGGGCTTAATGTCAAGAGCCTGCAACTCGGAGACCCTCCGGGCAGAAGTAATATCCACCAAGAAGGCAGTCTTCCAGGACAGAAATTTAATATCACAGGTTGCTAAAGGCTAGAAAGGCTTCTGCGTCAAAGACTGGAACACCAGAGTGAGATTCTATGGAGGGGAGGGATCCTTGATAAGCCCGAGGAGAAAAATTCCTTTGAGGAAGCCCTTGCACAGCTTGGAAGAAAAGGTGGGACTTTCGTTCAAACGGTAGCTAGAGATGGCTGCCAACTGGAGTTGGATCATACAGAAAATGGCTCCTTGGTGAAAAAGAGAGGCCAAGAAAAACAAAATGTCAGGAATAGGGGCTGAAAAGGGATCTAGATTGTGTTGTTTAGCCCAAACAGAAAATCTCTTCCATTAACTGGAATACACCTTCTTGGTAGATGTTTTTTGATAGGCCAAGATAAACTGGAGAGGGAAGGCTGGACTGGAAATGATCACTGGAACAGGAGGAACCATGCAGTTAGACAAAGAGACTGGAAATTGGGAAGAGGAAGCCTCCAAGGGTGGGAAATGAGATCTGGAATGGGATCTAATATTCAGGGCAGATATTTCAGATGAAGTGAAAGAGGGAAAACCACGCCTGACGAGGCCAAAATGGGGAAATAAGGATGAGGGGAATCTTCAGGTGACAGACTTTGGGGAATGAGGGGAGTTGCGGGGGGTAAGCATACAGACATCCTGCCGGCCAATCATAAACCAGAACATCCCTGGGTGACAAGGGAGACCCCAATGGTCGAACATCCAACATGCCACTGATGGATTCAGGAGCCACTCATAAGGACTCAGGATAGTTTGTCACCTAACATGCTGGAAATGCCGGGAATGTGCATTGCAAGAAGAAAGCACCTGGAAGACAATGACCATTCCCACACTCTCGTGGACTCTCTGCACAGGGGAGATGACAGTGTGTCCCGCGCTTGTTGATGTACCAAACCACAGCCATGTTGTCTGCTTGAATTGCTATAGTCCTGAGAGGGAGACACTCCTGGAAGGCTAGCAGTGTTAGGACTGCTCTCATCTCCAGGACATTTAAGTGCTTTCTCGAAAGTGCTCCACCAGCCCAATAGGGAGGTGTCCATGGTTACCATGGCCTTGAGTTGGGGAAGACAGAAGGGTCTGCCTAGTATGAGATCCTAAGCCACCAAGCAAGATGACATCTGCACACCTGAGAAATCCTGATAGTCATGGACATGGGGTGAAAAATGAGCTAACCATTGCACCACTAAGGTCCAATGCAGAACCCTCATATGATATCTGGCTAGAGGCACTAACTGGATTGCCGCCATTGAACCTAACGCTTGCACGACCAAATGGACCTGGTCCCATATGATACAATATCTGCATAGGGGAAGTGCTGCAGTCTCTGGCACATTGTCCAGAAGGACCCCGATAAACTCTAGGTTCTGACATGGGGAAAGATGGAATTTGGGCAGGATGACCACGATGGCTAGACCTTGAGACAGTATAATCTGTGACCAGAGAGTGTGTTGATTTCTCATGGGGGTTGTGAGGAGCTAATCCTCCAGGGATAGAAAGATCTGGAAACTTTTCAGCCAGAGATGAGCTGCCACCACTGTCATGCATTTGGTAAGCACCGGGCGGGGGGGGGGGGGGTCCAAAGGGCAGGGCTCTGAACTGAGAGTGGTTGGCCCCTAGCTGAAAGCGCAGGAATCTCCTGGACCGTCTGTCTATTCTGACATGACAGTAAGCATCCTTGAAATCTACCAAGCACATCCAGTCGTCCTTGCACAGAAGAGGCAGAATGGATTGAAGAGTGACCATCCAGAACTTGGACTTCTTGAATGACAGGTTTAGTTCACTAAGGCCCAAAATAGAACACAGGTCCACGGTTTACTTGGGCATCAAAAAGAAGCGAAAGCAAGTTCTGGACCCTCACTGTCCTGTTGGGACCTCTTGGATGGCTCTTTTTTGAAGAAGGTCTTGGATCTCGAGAAAGGCCAACTCCCTCTGGCGGGGTGGAACATCCGGGAGAGAACTTTGAACTAGAGGGGTCTTAAAAAAAGGGTATGAAGTAACCTGTGGAAATGATCTTTAACACACACTGATCTGAGGTGATATTTGTCCAGGCTAGTGGATGGAGTGAGAGTCGACCCCTGTCTGCCTCTAGGACAGGACAGCCAGGCAGGGCTTCAGGAGCCCTGAGAGGGCTTCTCCGAGAAAGGTTCCCAGGAGGCCTAGTTCTGAGGACCCCCTCTGCCTCTGGGGTTGCATGTGCCATCAAATACTCTGACCCGGCAACAAGAAGAGGATTCCTGAGGAGCATCCTGGAAGGAAGAACGAGACCTGAGGAACCAAAGTTTCTTACTATCCCGCTGATTTTTGGAAAAGGCTTGTTTGGGAGTAGAGAAATTGATCCCCACTGCGGAAAGAGTCTTTCCTTCCTGATCACCACTGGTCAAACTTTCATTGATGGAAGGACCAAACAAGGTTGACCTGTCGAAAGGGGCATTAGTGAAGGACACCTTAAAGGGTTCCGCAAACCCACAAAGGTGAAGCCAGACGTGCCATCTAATGGCAATGCCTTTGCCTGCTGCTCGAAAGGTATCCTCCACCACATTGGAGATCAGCCTCATCAAAGCGTTAGCCAGGGAAATTAGAGTGGACAGCTTCAGAGAGACAGATTTGAGACTCTCCAGAGGTAGCACCTCAGAATGGGATGTGGAGAACTCGGATACCAAATCCCTTGGCAGCCGGGTAAATTGTGTCATGTAGATGGTTGCTCTCAGTCCAAATGTAGGTGAGCAAACATGTGCTTCCCAAAACAGTCAATCACCTGAGACTCCCTATTTGGTGGATGGACCGTGGAGATCTGCTCAGCGAGCACCTTCTTAGAAACTGTCGCCACCACGACAGCATCAACTGTGATGCCCCCTACTCCAAAAGGTCTTATCCTTGGGGGGAACTCAGAAACTTCTCAGACTTTTTGGGATCTGGTTCCACTGTGTCCGGCTCCTTCCACAACCTGTCGGCAGGGGGAAGACACAAAGGTAGAAGATGAGCCCATCCCGAAGGCCTTCAAAAACATGGATTCCTCTGAAGACTTGGCGGGGGTAGACCAACTGCCTCTTTGCTTTAGGATCTCAAGGGATGTCTCCAAAGGTCACTTCCTCAGATGGAAGTCTGGGGGACATGACTCCTTCCTCAAAATTCATGTCCTCAGTGAGCGACTCTCTACTGGAGTCCAAGTGCCTCCACTTGCACGACCTCTCCTCCATGTTGGGCTCTGGGGAGGACTCGAAAGAGGAAGGGACTCCGAGGAGGGTAATGCACATCTGAAGGTGCTCGTGGGAGGGATGACCCTGGAAGGATGATGAGATCTTAAGAGCATAACATACAGAGGGGGCTGGGGAGGACCTAGAGCCGCATGAGAGCAGCTGCCCAGCCAGAGAAGGTACTCTCTATTGTTCAGAAGGCCGACTGACTGGACGAAGCCCCCACCCCCAATGACCACAGCCACCTGGGATGGAAGGGAGGACCCAGAAGTCTCCAGACAATACTGGTCCAGAGCAGTCTAGCGCAGAGGGTCCAAGAAGGATGGAAAGATCCGAAAACTTTGGGCCGAGCCCACCCCCCTGGGAACCAGCACCAACCTCACGGGGCCAAGGTGGAGCCAGTTACAAGGGCAATGGAACAGAGCCCATCAGGGACACTGATGGTATAGGAAGGGAAGACATGCAAGACACCATTGGTCTCTCGCAGGGAATGTTCTTATCCTAACTATCCAAATCCAGATGGGTCAGACGAGGAGAGAGGAGTCTTGTAGATGGAGAGGATCCCCTTTGCAACTGAGTAGAGGATGGCAAGAAGCCAATTTGATTTGGGCCTTGAGAAAGCTCCTCATCCTTTTATCCATGTCTGAGGGGAGCAAGCTTGGTGGATCTGGAGGAGGAGGAGGAGGAGGAGGAAGAATGTCCCGACCTGGCTGAAGGCCTGCGGTCTCAGGAGGGATACCAACTTGTGTGCCTCAGATATAAGCTCCTGGATCTGGAGGGGGAAATTTAGATAATCAGATCCAACAAAACTGTCTGATCCGAAGACCAGGGTGGATCTGACAGGCTAGTTGGATCTGAAGGCTGTGTCTCAGATCGGATCCAAGGGCCAACAACAGAAGGAGCTGGGGCTCTCGGAGCAGAAGAGTCCGGACCTGAAGCCAAAGAGGCTGGACCCAGATCTAGGGCACTGCAGTCTGATAGTCTCGGCTTTTTGGCAGGAGAATCCCTAAAGGAAGAAAACTTTTTGGGATCGGATGGAGGCTTAGTAGGGGAAACTGAGGCCAGAGGACCCTCCTTAGCAAGCCCTTAAGGAGGAGCTTGTTCCTGCATTCCAGGATAGCCCTGGGGTAGAATCTGGTACTAATGCCACGTTCAACCTCCAGGTGAGGCTCTCCCAGGCAATAGAGACACTCCTCGTGCGAGTCTGAATGGGAAATTGGACTAGTCAATAGAAAGGGGAAAAAAAACAGGAAGCTTGAGCTGCAGGATGCAGGTCCATAGCGAAATCGTGGCAGACGAGATCTGGGGATTGTGGGTAGCAAAGGATCTTGGGAAGGGGAGGAGCTTTAGCTCTGAAATGGTCCTTTCGCTTGCAGGCTTGGATCAAAGACCCATTCGTGATCAAGAACGACATGGATAGCATGAGATCCAGTGCTGTCTTGGACAACAGGGAGTCACCACCAAGACTTTTGGTTTGTCTTGTTGAACTTTCAGCATACTTTCAGAAAGAGTGGTAGGGGAAGGTATGCATACAGAAACCTCTCCTTCTAAGAGACTAACAGGGTGTCCACTTTCCATGCCTGAGGATGTGGTTCCCTGGCACAAAATTTTGGAACTTGTTTGTTCAAAGGGAGGCAAACAGGTCTACTTGGGGAATACCCAACTGGTGGACAATGTCCAGGAACACATCCCTGTGAAGCATCCATTTGTGGGTCTGTGTTCTGAATCTGCTCAGAGTCTGCTACATAGTTCTGACTGGAAGGGATGTATACAACCTGAAGAGATATTTCCAGTAGGATGGCTAGTTCCCAAGCCTGCAAGACTAGTCTACAAAGGAGGAAGGATCTTATCCCTCCCTGCTTGTTTGGGCACCACAGAACAGTCGTATTGTCTGTGTAGAGATGCAACGTTCCTGGCCGCAGGAGGGGTTGGAAGTACTGTAAGGCAAGGATAAGTGCCGTCATCTCCTTTACATTTATGTGGTCTTTCCTCTGAGAGGGTGACCACTGACCTAGAACTGTATGTATGCTAACAGCTGCTCCCTAAGCTGTATCTGAAGAATGTGTACAGGTCCTGAGTCAGGGACAATGGGTGAATGGAAAGTCCGGGGTTTATGGACAACGGTCTTTTCCACCATTGGAGCTCCTCCTTAAGGCAGAGTATAAGTGGTACTGTAACTTTTCGTGGGTGGGCATGATGATACCACTCTGATTTCAGGAACCATTAGAATTTCCTCATGTGGAGCCTTGCCAGGGGTAACACAGGGATGGGTAAAGGCCATTAGTTTGAAGATTCGTAGAAACTGTCTGGGTGACATGAGTTTGAGGGAGAGAATCTCTGAAAGGCTCAGGCGATCTCCCTATTTCTTTAAGGGGAGAGGACGGGGACACCATTTTTTTGGTTTGGAATCTGCATCCCAGAAAAACATGGTCTTAGGATGGGGTGAGTGTAGATTATTTTCAAGTTGAAGAGGAATCCCAGACTTTGCTAAGTGGCTACGGCTGAGTGGAGGTTGTTCAGTTCTTCCAGACAGTTGGCTTGAAACAGAAGTTCGTCTAGACAGGGGGAAGATTTGAATGCCTTGGAGTCTGCAGGAGGTGACCACTGGCACTAGGCACATTCTGAAGACTCTTCGGACAGTGGAAAGTCAAAAAGGCAAGGCAAGGAATTGAAAATGCCAGGAGCCCACAGAAAAGCATAGAAAATTCCTGTATTTGGGATGAATGGGTATATGGAGATAAGCATCCTTGATGTCTATGGATGCTAGGAAGGCCTGAAGAAGGTTAAGGGGGAATAGTGTCTGGAGAGTTAACATTTTGAAAGAGGGTACTTTCACAAAGTTGAGATATGAGAGGTCTAGGATGGGTCTCCAAGGGCCTTCCTTCCTGGGAACCAAGAACATGTGGGAGTAGGAGCCTTTTCCTTTTTGGGAAGGAGACACGGGTTGGATTATGCCCTGTTCTAGCAGGTTTTGCAGTACTGGGGGAAGAAAGGTTTCTGTTCTTTTGGAGATTGAGGGATACCCCTGAAAGGAGCTAAAGTGTGCCAGACCACAAAGTACACATTTTTCATGATGTTGAGGACCCAAGAGTCTTGAGTGATGTATTCCCAGGCTGGAAGGGATAGGGTAATGTGGATGGAGAGGGGAGAGGAGCCAAGACTGTCTGAAGAGTAAGGATGAAGAGCCCGTTCTATCAATAAAGGGCTACTTTTAGCCAACAGGGGAGCAGAGGAAGAAGAGGAAAACTGGAGTGTTTTCTTGGTCTCCTTAGAGGGTTTGGATTGGGGAGTCTGGGAATGCCTGCGTACAAATACCTGTTTCCAGGGCAGTTCCTGTGAAATTCAGGCACAGGAGAGACTAGGATCTGTTTAAGGTCTTTTAGCTCCTTGTTCGTTTCCTGTAGGGAATGGTACAGTTTGGCAAAAGACTTGCCAAATGAAGCAGTGTTGTCCAGGGGAGCATCCATAAGCTTTGCCTATATGTTGTCAGGGAGGAGTTAAAGCCTCAAACCAGGCAAATCTTAATGCAGAGGAAGATGCTGCAGCTCATGAAGTGAGCTCTACTGCATTGTAGTTGCATTTGAACGCATGTCTGGCTAGCTGTGAGGATGCAGCAGTAGCTGACAGGCAGCCAGGGCC